>NC_074670.1:16874967-16927467 GCF_029448725.1 Salvelinus fontinalis | reverse complement strand
CTCTCTCTCTCCCTTCTGTCTCTCTCTATCCTCTCCGCCCTCTCTCTCTTCTGTCTCTCTCTATCCTCTCCTCTCTCTCTCCCGTCTGTCTATCTCTATCCTCTCCTCCCTCTCTCCTTTCTATCTCTATCCTCTCCTCTCTCTCTCTCTCCCTTCAATCTCTATCCTCTCCTCCCCCTCTCCCTTCTATCTCTATCCTCTCCTCTCTCTCCCTTCTCTCTTTCTATCCTCTCCTCTCTCTCTCCCTTCTGTCTCTTTCTATCCTCTCCGCCCTCTCTCTCTTCTGTCTCTCTCTATCCTCTCCTCTCTCTCTCCCGTCTGTCTCTCTCTATCCTCTCCTCCCTCTCTCCCTTCTCTCTCTCTATCATAACCTCCCTCTCTCCCTTCTGTCTCTTTCTATCCTCTCCTCCCTCTCTCCAGTCTGTCTATCTCTATCCTCTCCCCTCTCTCTCGTCTGTCTCTTTCTATCCTCTCCTCCCTCTCTCCCGTCTGTCTATCTCTATCCTCTCCTCTCTCTCTCCCTTCTGTCTCTCTCTATCCTCTCCTCTCTCTCCCTTCTCTCTTTCTATCCTCTCCTCTCTCTCTCCCTTCTGTCTCTCTCTATCCGCTACTCCCTCTCTCCCGTCTGTCTAGCTCTATCCTCTCCCCTCTCTCTCTCCCGTCTGTCTATCTCTATCCTCTCCTCTCCTCTCTCTCTCTCTCTCTCTCTCTCCCGTCTGTCTATCTCTATCCTCTCCTTCCTCTCTCTCGTCTGTCTCTCTCTATCCTCTCCTCCCTCTCTCCCTTCTGTCTATCTCTATCCTCTCCTCCCTCTCTCCCGTCTGTCTCTCTCTATCCTCTCCTCCCTCTCTCCCTTCTGTCTATTTCTATCCTCTCCTCCCTCTCTCCCTTTGGTCTCTCTCTATCCTCTCCTCCCTCTCTCCCGTCTGTCTAGCTCTATCCTCTCCCCTCTCTCTCTCCCGTCTGTCTATCACTATCCTCTCCTCCCTCTCTCTCGTCTGTCTCTCTCTATCCTCTCCTCCCTCTCTCCTGTCTGTCTCTCTCTATCCTCTCCTCTCTCTCTCCCGTCTGTCTCTCTCTATCCTCTCCTCTCTCTCTCCCGTCTGTCTATCTCTATCCTCTCCTCCCTCTCTCCCTTCTGTCTATTTCTATCCTCTCCTCCCTCTCTCCCTTTGGTCTCTCTCTATCCTCTCCTCCCTCTCTCCCGTCTGTCTAGCTCTATCCTCTCCCCTCTCTCTCTCCCGTCTGTCTATCACTATCCTCTCCTCCCTCTCTCTCGTCTGTCTCTCTCTATCCTCTCCTCCCTCTCTCCTGTCTGTCTCTCTCTATCCTCTCCTCTCTCTCTCCCGTCTGTCTCTCTCTATCCTCTCCTCCCTCTCTCTCTTCTGTCTCTCTCTATCCTCTCCTCTCTCTCTCCCGTCTGTCTATCTCTATCCTCTCCTCCCTCTCTCCCTTCTATCTCTATCCTCTCCTCTCTCTCTCTCTCCCTTCTATCTCTATCCTCGCCTCCCCCTCTCCCTTCTATCTCTATCCTCTCCTCTCTCTCCCTTCTCTCTTTCTATCCTCTCCTCTCTCTCTCCCTTCTATCTCTTTCTATCCTCTCCGCCCTCTCTCTCTTCTGTCTCTCTCTATCCTCTCCTCTCTCTCTCCCGTCTGTCTCTCTCTATCCTCTCCTCCCTCTCTCCCTTCTCTCTCTCTATGATAACCTCCCTCTCTCCCTTCTGTCTCTTTCTATCCTCTCCTCCCTCTCTCCAGTCTGTCTATCTCTATCCTCTCCCCTCTCTCTCGTCTGTCTCTTTCTATCCTCTCCTCCCTCTCTCCATCTTCTCCTCCCTCTCTCCCGTCTGTCTATCTCTATCCTCTCCTCTCTCTCTCCCTTCTGTCTCTCTCTATCCTCTCCTCTCTCTCCCTTCTCTCTTTCTATCCTCTCCTCCCTCTCTCCCTTCTGTCTCTCTCTATCCGCTCCTCCCTCTCTCCCGTATGTCTAGCTCTATCCTCTCCCCTCTCTCTCTCCCGTCTGTCTATCTCTATCCTCTCCTCTCCTCTCTCTCTCTCTCTCTCTCCCGTCTGTCTATCTCTATCCTCTCCTCTCCTCTCTCTCTCTCTCTCTCTCTCCCGTCTGTCTATCTCTATCCTCTCCTTCCTCTCTCTCGTCTGTCTCTCTCTATCCTCTCCTCCCTCTCTCCCTTCTGTCTCTCTCTATCCTCTCCTCTCTCTCTCCCGTCTGTCTATCTCTATCCTCTCCTCCCTCTCTCCCGTCTGTCTCTCTCTACCCTCTCCTCCCTCTCTCCCTTCTGTCTATTTCTATCCTCTCCTCCCTCTCTCCCTTTGGTCTCTCTCCATCTTCTCCTCCCTCTCTCCCGTCTGTCTATCTCTATCCTCTCCGCCCTCTCTCTCTTCTGTCTCTCTCTATCCTCTCCTCTCTCTCTCCCGTCTGTCTCTCTCTATCCTCTCCTCCCTCTCTCTCTTCTGTCTCTCTCTATCCTCTCCTCTCTCTCTCCCTTCTGTCTCTCTCTATCCTCTCCGCCCTCTCTCTCTTCTGTCTCTCTCTATCCTCTCCTCTCTCTCTCCCGTCTGTCTATCTCTATCCTCTCCTCCCTCTCTCCTTTCTATCTCTATCCTCTCCTCTCTCTCTCTCTCCCTTCAATCTCTATCCTCTCCTCCCCCTCTCCCTTCTATCTCTATCCTCTCCTCTCTCTCCCTTCTCTCTTTCTATCCTCTCCTCTCTCTCTCCCTTCTGTCTCTTTCTATCCTCTCCGCCCTCTCTCTCTTCTGTCTCTCTCTATCCTCTCCTCTCTCTCTCCCGTCTGTCTCTCTCTATCCTCTCCTCCCTCTCTCCCTTCTCTCTCTCTATCATAACCTCCCTCTCTCCCTTCTGTCTCTTTCTATCCTCTCCTCCCTCTCTCCAGTCTGTCTATCTCTATCCTCTCCCCTCTCTCTCGTCTGTCTCTTTCTATCCTCTCCTCCCTCTCTCCATCTTCTCCTCTCTCTCTCCCTTCTGTCTCTCTCTATCCTCTCCTCTCTCTCCCTTCTCTCTTTCTATCCTCTCCTCTCTCTCTCCCTTCTGTCTCTCTCTATCCGCTACTCCCTCTCTCCCGTCTGTCTAGCTCTATCCTCTCCCCTCTCTCTCTCCCGTCTGTCTATCTCTATCCTCTCCTCTCCTCTCTCTCTCTCTCTCTCTCTCTCCCGTCTGTCTATCTCTATCCTCTCCTTCCTCTCTCTCGTCTGTCTCTCTCTATCCTCTCCTCCCTCTCTCCCTTCTGTCTCTCTCTATCCTCTCCTCTCTCTCTCCCGTCTGTCTATCTCTATCCTCTCCTCCCTCTCTCCCGTCTGTCTCTCTCTATCCTCTCCTCCCTCTCTCCCTTCTGTCTATTTCTATCCTCTCCTCCCTCTCTCCCTTTGGTCTCTCTCTATCCTCTCCTCCCTCTCTCCCGTCTGTCTAGCTCTATCCTCTCCCCTCTCTCTCTCCCGTCTGTCTATCACTATCCTCTCCTCCCTCTCTCTCGTCTGTCTCTCTCTATCCTCTCCTCCCTCTCTCCTGTCTGTCTCTCTCTATCCTCTCCTCTCTCTCTCCCGTCTGTCTCTCTCTATCCTCTCCTCTCTCTCTCCCGTCTGTCTATCTCTATCCTCTCCTCCCTCTCTCCCTTCTATCTCTATCCTCTCCTCTCTCTCTCTCTCCCTTCTATCTCTATCCTCTCCTCCCCCTCTCCCTTCTATCTCTATCCTCTCCTCTCTCTCCCTTCTCTCTTTCTATCCTCTCCTCTCTCTCTCCCTTCTATCTCTTTCTATCCTCTCCGCCCTCTCTCTCTTCTGTCTCTCTCTATCCTCTCCTCTCTCTCTCCCGTCTGTCTCTCTCTATCCTCTCCTCCCTCTCTCCCTTCTCTCTCTCTATGATAACCTCCCTCTCTCCCTTCTGTCTCTTTCTATCCTCTCCTCCCTCTCTCCAGTCTGTCTATCTCTATCCTCTCCCCTCTCTCTCGTCTGTCTCTTTCTATCCTCTCCTCCCTCTCTCCATCTTCTCCTCCCTCTCTCCCGTCTGTCTATCTCTATCCTCTCCTCTCTCTCTCCCTTCTGTCTCTCTCTATCCTCTCCTCTCTCTCCCTTCTCTCTTTCTATCCTCTCCTCCCTCTCTCCCTTCTGTCTCTCTCTATCCGCTCCTCCCTCTCTCCCGTCTGTCTAGCTCTATCCTCTCCCCTCTCTCTCTCCCGTCTGTCTATCTCTATCCTCTCCTCTCCTCTCTCTCTCTCTCTCTCTCCCGTCTGTCTATCTCTATCCTCTCCTCTCCTCTCTCTCTCTCTCTCTCTCTCCCGTCTGTCTATCTCTATCCTCTCCTTCCTCTCTCTCGTCTGTCTCTCTCTATCCTCTCCTCCCTCTCTCCCTTCTGTCTCTCTCTATCCTCTCCTCTCTCTCTCCCGTCTGTCTATCTCTATCCTCTCCTCCCTCTCTCCCGTCTGTCTCTCTCTACCCTCTCCTCCCTCTCTCCCTTCTGTCTATTTCTATCCTCTCCTCCCTCTCTCCCTTTGGTCTCTCTCTATCCTCTCCTCCCTCTCTCCCGTCTGTCTAGCTCTATCCTCTCCCCTCTCTCTCTCCCGTCTGTCTATCACTATCCTCTCCTCCCTCTCTCTCGTCTGTCTCTCTCTATCCTCTCCTCCCTCTCTCCTGTCTGTCTCTCTCTATCCTCTCCTCTCTCTCTCCCGTCTGTCTCTCTCTATCCTCTCCTCCCTCTCTCTCTTCTGTCTCTCTCTATCCTCTCCTATCTCTTCCGTCTGTCTATCTCTATCCTCTCCTCCCTCTCTCCCTTCTATCTATATCCTCTCCTCTCTCTCTCTCTCCCTTCTATCTCTATCCTCTCCTCCCCCTCTCCCTTCTATCTCTATCCTCTCCTCTCTCTCCCTTCTCTCTTTCTATCCTCTCCTCTCTCTCCCTTCTGTCTCTTTCTATCCTCTCCGCCCTCTCTCTCTTCTGTCTCTCTCTATCCTCTCCTCTCTCTCTCCCGTCTGTCTCTCTCTATCCTCTCCTCCCTCTCTCCCTTCTCTCTCTCTATCATAACCTCCCTCTCTCCCTTCTGTCTCTTTCTATCCTCTCCTCCCTCTCTCCAGTCTGTCTATCTCTATCCTCTCCCCTCTCTCTCGTCTGTCTCTTTCTATCCTCTCCTCCCTCTCTCCATCTTCTCCTCCCTCTCTCCCGTCTGTCTATCTCTATCCTCTCCTCTCTCTCTCCCTTCTGTCTCTCTCTATCCTCTCCTCTCTCTCCCTTCTCTCTTTCTATCCTCTCCTCTCTCTCTCCCTTCTGTCTCTCTCTATCCGCTCCTCCCTCTCTCCCGTCTGTCTAGCTCTATCCTCTCCCCTCTCTCTCTCCCGTCTGTCTATCTCTATCCTCTCCTCTCCTCTCTCTCTCTCTCTCTCTCTCTCCCGTCTGTCTATCTCTATCATAACCTCCCTCTCTCCCTTCTGTCTCTCTCTATCCTCTCCTCCCTCTCTCCAGTCTGTCTATCTCTATCCTCTCCCCTCTCTCTCGTCTGTCTCTTTCTATCCTCTCCTCCCTCTCTCCATCTTCTCCTCCCTCTCTCCCGTCTGTCTATCTCTATCCTCTCCTCTCTCTCTCCCTTCTGTCTCTCTCTATCCTCTCCTCTCTCTCCCTTCTCTCTTTCTATCCTCTCCTCTCTCTCTCCCTTCTGTCTCTCTATATCCGCTCCTCCCTCTCTCCCGTCTGTCTAGCTCTATCCTCTCCCCTCTCTCTCTCCCGTCTGTCTATCTCTATCCTCTCCTCTCCTCTCTCTCTCTCTCTCTCTCTCCCGTCTGTCTATCTCTATCCTCTCCTTCCTCTCTCTCGTCTGTCTCTCTCTATCCTCTCCTCCCTCTCTCCCTTCTGTCTCTCTCTATCCTCTCCTCTCTCTCTCCCGTCTGTCTATCTCTATCCTCTCCTCCCTCTCTCCCGTCTGTCTCTCTCTATCCTCTCCTCCCTCTCTCCCTTCTGTCTATTTCTATCCTCTCCTCCCTCTCTCCCTTTGGTCTCTCTCTATCCTCTCCTCCCTCTCTCCCGTCTGTCTAGCTCTATCCTCTCCCCTCTCTCTCTCCCGTCTGTCTATCACTATCCTCTCCTCCCTCTCTCTCGTCTGTCTCTCTCTATCCTCTCCTCCCTCTCTCCTGTCTGTCTCTCTCTATCCTCTCCTCTCTCTCTCCCGTCTGTCTCTCTCTATCCTCTCCTCCCTCTCTCTCTTCTGTCTCTCTCTATCCTCTCCTCTCTCTCTCCCGTCTGTCTATCTCTATCCTCTCCTCCCTCTCTCCCTTCTATCTCTATCCTCTCCTCTCTCTCTCTCTCCCTTCTATCTCTATCCTCTCCTCCCCCTCTCCTTTCTATGTCTATCCTCTCCTCTCTCTCCCTTCTCTCTTTCTATCCTCTCCTCTCTCTCTCCCTTCTGTCTCTTTCTATCCTCTCCGCCCTCTCTCTCTTCTGTCTCTCTCTATCCTCTCCTCTCTCTCTCCCGTCTGTCTCTCTCTATCCTCTCCTCCCTCTCTCCCTTCTCTCTCTCTATCATAACCTCCCTCTCTCCCTTCTGTCTCTTTCTATCCTCTCCTCCCTCTCTCCAGTCTGTCTATCTCTATCCTCTCCCCTCTCTCTCGTCTGTCTCTTTCTATCCTCTCCTCCCTCTCTCCATCGTCTCCTCCCTCTCTCCCGTCTGTCTATCTCTATCCTCTCCTCTCTCTCTCCCTTCTGTCTCTCTCTATCCTCTCCTCTCTCTCCCTTCTCTCTTTCTATCCTCTCCTCTCTCTCTCCCTTCTGTCTCTCTCTATCCGCTCCTCCCTCTCTCCCGTCTGTCTAGCTCTATCCTCTCCCCTCTCTCTCTCCCGTCTGTCTATCTCTATCCTCTCCTCTCCTCTCTCTCTCTCTCTCTCTCTCTCCCGTCTGTCTATCTCTATCCTCTCCTCTCTCTCTCCCGTCTGTCTCTCTCTATCCTCTCCTCCCTCTCTCCCTTCTCTCTCTCTATCATAACCTCCCTCTCTCCCTTCTGTCTCTTTCTATCCTCTCCTCCCTCTCTCCAGTCTGTCTATCTCTATCCTCTCCCCTCTCTCTCGTCTGTCTCTTTCTATCCTCTCCTCCCTCTCTCCATCTTCTCCTCCCTCTCTCCCGTCTGTCTATCTCTATCCTCTCCTCTCTCTCTCCCTTCTGTCTCTCTCTATCCTCTCCTCTCTCTCCCTTCTCTCTTTCTATCCTCTCCTCTCTCTCTCCCTTCTGTCTCTCTATATCCGCTCCTCCCTCTCTCCCGTCTGTCTAGCTCTATCCTCTCCCCTCTCTCTCTCCCGTCTGTCTATCTCTATCCTCTCCTCTCCTCTCTCTCTCTCTCTCTCTCTCCCGTCTGTCTATCTCTATCCTCTCCTTCCTCTTTCTCGTCTGTCTCTCTCTATCCTCTCCTCCCTCTCTCCCTTCTGTCTCTCTCTATCCTCTCCTCTCTCTCTCCCGTCTGTCTATCTCTATCCTCTCCTCCCTCTCTCCCGTCTGTCTCTCTCTATCCTCTCCTCCCTCTCTCCCTTCTGTCTATTTCTATCCTCTCCTCCCTCTCTCCCTTTGGTCTCTCTCTATCCTCTCCTCCCTCTCTCCCGTCTGTCTAGCTCTATCCTCTCCCCTCTCTCTCTCCCGTCTGTCTATCACTATCCTCTCCTCCCTCTCTCTCGTCTGTCTCTCTCTATCCTCTCCTCCCTCTCTCCTGTCTGTCTCTCTCTATCCTCTCCTCTCTCTCTCCCGTCTGTCTCTCTCTATCCTCTCCTCCCTCTCTCTCTTCTGTCTCTCTCTATCCTCTCCTCTCTCTCTCCCGTCTGTCTATCTCTATCCTCTCCTCCCTCTCTCCCTTCTATCTCTATCCTCTCCTCTCTCTCTCTCTCCCTTCTATCTCTATCCTCTCCTCCCCCTCTCCTTTCTATGTCTATCCTCTCCTCTCTCTCCCTTCTCTCTTTCTATCCTCTCCTCTCTCTCTCCCTTCTGTCTCTTTCTATCCTCTCCGCCCTCTCTCTCTTCTGTCTCTCTCTATCCTCTCCTCTCTCTCTCCCGTCTGTCTCTCTCTATCCTCTCCTCCCTCTCTCCTCTCTCTCTATCATAACCTCCCTCTCTCCCTTCTGTCTCTTTCTATCCTCTCCTCCCTCTCTCCAGTCTGTCTATCTCTATCCTCTCCCCTCTCTCTCGTCTGTCTCTTTCTATCCTCTCCTCCCTCTCTCCATCGTCTCCTCCCTCTCTCCCGTCTGTCTAGCTCTATCCTCTCCCCTCTCTCTCTCCCGTCTGTCTATCTCTATCCTCTCCTCTCCTCTCTCTCTCTCTCTCTCTCTCTCCCGTCTGTCTATCTCTATCCTCTCCTTCCTCTCTCTCGTCTGTCTCTCTCTATCCTCTCCTCCCTCTCTCCCTTCTGTCTCTCTCTATCCTCTCCTCTCTCTCTCCCGTCTGTCTATCTCTATCCTCTCCTCCCTCTCTCCCGTCTGTCTCTCTCTATCCTCTCCTCCCTCTCTCCCTTCTGTCTCTCTCTATCCTCTCCTCTCTCTCTCCCGTCTGTCTATCTCTATCCTCTCCTCCCTCCCTCCCGTCTGTCTCTCTCTATCCTCTCCTCTCTCTCTCCCTTCTGTCTATTTCTATCCTCTCCTCCCTCTCTCCCTTTGGTCTCTCTCTATCCTCTCCTCCCTCTCTCCCGTCTGTCTAGCTCTATCCTCTCCCCTCTCTCTCTCTCGTCTGTCTCTCTCTATCCTCTCCTCCCTCTCTCTCGTCTGTCTCTCTCTATCCTCTCCTCCCTCTCTCCTGTCTGTCTCTCTCTATCCTCTCCTCCCTCTCTCCCGTCTGTCTCTCTCTATCCTCTCCTCCCTCTCTCCCTTCTGTCTCTCTCTATCCTCTCCTCCCTCTCTCCCTTCTCTCTCTCTCTATCTCTCTATCTAATCTGCTCCATGTCCCTTTAATAAGCCCTGCCCTGGTTACACTCAGTCTCATATAAAAACACCTCATGCCTTAATGGATTGTCCCTCTTAGAAAAACAGGTCTGAACATTTAACACTATCCAGTTCATATCAGATAGCTCCAGTACTTACTGTCATAATATCAACATGAGGTTACATGACCTGGAGAAAGATATTTCCTAGACATATTGGGCTCCCGAGTGGTGCAGCGGTCTAATGTGCTGTATCTCAGTGCTAGAGTCATCACTACAGACCCTGGTTCGATTCCAGGCTGAATCACAACCGGCCGTGATTGGGAGTCCCGTAGGGTGGCGCACAATTGGCCCAGCGCCGTCCGGTTTTGACCGGGATAGGCCGTCAAATAAGATTTTTTTCTTAACTGACTTGACTAGTTAAGTAAAGAATACATTTTAAAAAGTAAAAAAATAGATGTAACATAACGCATATCAAACAGCTAAGGTACACTCTTAGAAAAAAGGGTTCCAAAAGGGTTCTTTGGCTGTACCCATAGGAGAAGCCTTTTTGGTTCCAGGTAGAACCCTCTTTGGTTCCAGGTAGAACCCTTTTAGGTTCCATATAGAACCCTCCGTGGAAAAGGTTTTACATGGAACCACAATTCCAGTGGGTCAGAAGTTTACATACACTAAGTTGACTGTGCCTTTAAACAGCTTGGAAAATTCCAGAAAATTACGTAATAGCTTTAGAAGTTTCTGATAGGCTAATTGACATAATTTGAGTCAATTGGAGGTGTACCTGTGGATGTATTTCAATGCCTACCTTTAAACTCGGTGCCTCTTTGCTTGACATCATGGGAAAATCTAAAGAAATCAGCCAAGACCTCAGAAAAAAAATTGTAGATCTCCTCCAATTCTGGTTCATCCTTGGGAGCAATTTCCAAATGCCTGAAGGTACCACATTCATCTGTACAAACAATAGTACGCAAGTATAAACACCATGGCACCACGCAGCCGTCATACCGCTCAAGAAGGAGATGTGTTCTGTCTCCTTGAGATGCACGTACTTTGGTGCAAAAAGTGCAAATCAATCCCAGAACAACAGCAAAGGACCTTGTGAAGAGGCTGGAGGAAACAGGTACAAAAGTATCTATATCCACAGTAAAACGAGTCCTATATCGACATAACCTGAAAGGTCGCTCAGCAAGGAAGAAGCCACTGCTCCAAAACCGCCAAAAAAAAGCCAGACTACGGTTGCAACTGCACATGGGGAAGATTGTACTTTTTGGAGAAATATCCTCTGGTCTGATGAAACAAAAATATAACTGTTTGGCCATCGTTATGTTTGGAGGAAAAAGGGGGATGCTTGCAAGCTGAAGAACACCATTCCAATCGTGAAGCATGGGGGTGGCAGCATCATGATGTGGGGGTGCTTTGCTGCAGGAGGGACTGGTGCACTTTACAAAATAGATGGCTTCATTAGGCAGGAAAATTATGTGGATATATTGAAGCAACATCTCAAGACATCAGTCAGGAAGTTAAAGCTTGGTCGCAAATGAGTCTTCCAAAGGGACAATGACCCCAAGCATACATCCAAAGTTGTGTCAAAATGGCTTAAGGACAACAAAGTCAAGGTATCGGAGTGGCCATCACAAAGCCCTGACCTCAATCCTAGAGAAAATGTGTGGGCAGAACTGAAAAAGCATGTGCGAGCAAGCAGGCCTAAAAACCTGACTCAGTTACACCTGTCAGGAGGAATGGGACAAAATTCACCCAACTTATTGTGGGAAGCTTGTGGAAGGTTACCCGAAACGCTTGACCCAAGTTAAACAATTTAAAGGCAATACTACCAAATACTAACTGAGTGTTTGCAAACTTCTGACCCACTGGGAATGTGATGAAAGAAATATATCATCATTGTTAAGGGAACTGTGTTGAGGAATATATATCATCAGTGTTAAGGGAACTGTGTTGAGGAATATATATCATCAGTGTTAAGGGAACTGTGTTAAGGAATATATATCATCATTATTAAGGGAACTGTCTTAAGGAATATACACTGCTCAAAAAAATAAAGGGAACACTAAAATAACACATCCTAGATCTGAATGAATGAAATATTCGTATTAAATACTTTTTTCTTTACATAGTTGAATGTGCTGACAACAAAATCACACAAAAATTATCAATGGAAATCAAATTTCTCAACCCATGGAGGTCTGGATTTGGAGTTGCACTCAAAATTAAAGTGGAAAACCACACTACAGGCTGATCCAACTTTGATGTAATGTCCTTAAAACAAGTTAAAATGAGGCTCAGTAGTGTGTGTGGCCTCCACGTGCCTGTATGAACTCCCTACAACGCCTGGGCATGCTCCTGATGAGGTGGCGGATGGTCTCCTAAGGGATCTCCTCTCAGACCTGGACTAAAGCATCCGCCAACTCCTGGACAGTCTGTGGTGCAACGTGGCGTTGGTGGATGGAGCGAGACATGATGTCCCAGATGTGCTCAATTGGATTCAGGTCTGGGGAACGGGCGGGCCAGTCCATAGCATCAATTTCTTCCTCTTGCAGGAACTGCTGACACACTCCAGCCACATGAGGTCTAGCATTTAGGAGGAACCCAGGGCCAACCGCACCAGCATATGGTCTCACAAGGGGTCTGAGGATCTCATCTCGGTACCTAATGGCAGTCAGGCTACCTCTGGCGAGCACATGGAGGGCTGTGCGGCCCCCCAAAGAAATGCCACCCCACACGATGACTGACCCACCGCCAAACCGGTCATGCTGGAGGATGTTGCAGGCAGCAGAACGTTCTCCACGGCGTCTCCAGACTCTGTCACGTCTGTCACGTGCTTAGTGTGAACCTGCTTTCATCTGTGAAGAGCACAGGGCGCCAGTGGCGAATTTGCCAATCTTGGTGTTCTCTGGCAAATGTCAAACGTCCTGCACGGTGTTGGGCTGTAAGCACAACCCCCCACCTGTGGACGTCGGGCCCTCATACCACCCCCATGGAGTCTGTTTCTGACCGTTTGAGCAGACACATGCACATTTGTGGCCTGCTGGAGGTCATTTTGCAGGGCTCTGGCAGTGCTCCTCCTGCTCCTCCTTGCACAAAGGCGGAGGTAGCGGTCCTGCTGCTGGGTTGTTGCCCTCCTACGGCCTCCTCCACGTCTCCTGATGTACTGGCCTGTCTCCTGGGAGTGCCTCCATGCTCTGGACACTACGCTGACAGACACAGCAAACCTTCTTGCCACAGCTTGCATTGATGTGCCATCCTGGATGAGCTGCACTACCTGAGCCACTTGTGTGGGTTGTAGACTCCATCTCATGCTACCACTAGAGTGAAAGCACCGCCAGCATTCAAAAGTGACCAAAACATCAGCCAGGAAGCATAGGAACTGAGAAGTGGTCTGTGGTCACCACCTGCAGAACCACTCCTTTATTGGGGGTGTCTTGCTAATTGCCTATAATTTCCACCTGTTGTCTATTTCATTTGCACAACAGCATGTGGAATTTATTGTCAATCAGTGTTGCTTCCTGAGTGGACAGTTTGATTTCACAGAAGTGTGATTGACTTGGAGTTACATTGTGTTGTTTAAGTGTTCCCTTTATTTTTTGAGCAGTGTATATCATCAGTGTTAAGGGAACTGTGTTAAGGAATATATATCATCATTGTTAAGGGAACTGTCTTAAGGATTATATATCATCAGTGTTAAGGAATATATATCATCAGTGTTAAGGAATTTACAGTATATCATCAGTGTTAAGGGAACTGTGTTAAGGAATATATATCATCATTGTTAAGGGAACTGTCTTAAGGAATACATATCATCAGTGTTAAGGAATATATATCATCAGTGTTAAGGAATATACAGCATATCATCAGTGTTAAGGGAACTGTGTTAAGGAATATATATATCATCAGTGTTAAGGAATATATATCATCAGTGTTAAGGGAACTGTCTTTTTTCTTTTTTTTTGCATTTTCCAATTAACAACATTCAAGACAAAAGTGAAAAGATATTAGACAACAATAGGACAAAGTGACAGTAACAGATGAGCGTAACAAAGAAAGAAAAAGTAAAACAAATTATAATTATATACAGAAACATACAAAAAAAAAGAAATAAAAAATGAGACATTGGATCATATGGTCACCTGCCGTAGGCTACATATTATACATTACGTGTGAAACATTATATAAGGATAATATAGAGATTCATTCAATGTGATGTGGGGGGAGATTCTCCATATAGTCAATAAAAGGTTGACAAATTCTGTAAAATGTCTTTAACTTATTCCTCAAGCAGTAAGTAATTTTCTCCAGTGGGATACAACTATTAACTTCTGATAGCCACATTGCAACTGGCAGGGAGGAATCCAATTTCCATTTCAAGGCAATGCATTTCTTGGCAATAGCTAGCAATATTTCTGTTAGCTTTATATTATGGCTTTGCCTAAGATTGGTGTTAGTAAAGTTGCCCTGTAGACAGACCTCCCGGTCTAAAGGGAATGCAACCCCGTGAATTGAGGATATGGTATCGCATACCCCCTGCCAGAAACCGTGTAGTTTTGAACACTGCCAAGTGGAATGGAGGAATGTTCCTTCATCTGAGCCACATCTAAAACATAGGGAGGAGATATCAGGGTTGAACTTGTACAGTCTAGATGGGGTGATATAGAGCTGATGGAGGAAATTAAACTGGATCAGTCTGTATCTGGAGTTCAATGTGGATGTAACACCATCCCTGCATAGGTCACTCCATAGACCCTCATCGAGATCAATACCCAGATCTTTTTCCCATCTAAGTCGGGGTTTATCTAGCCCAGGCAGTGTTAGTCCTGACATAAGAACATCGTAAACACGGGAAATGTTCTTGAATAGTGGTTGGTCTGCGTGGCAGAGTTGTTCAATAGGTGACATCTTAGGTAGGTTCCATTGTCCCTTGAGAGACACCCTAATAAAGTTTCGTAGTTGTAGGTAGCTAAAGAAGTCCCTGTTAGGCAAGTGGTATTTCTGTTTCAGCTGATCAAAAGACATAAGAACTCCCTCCTCATAACAATGTTCCAGAAGAGTGATCCCCTTATCAGACCATGGTCTAAAGTTACTATTCTGGAAAAACATAGGAATCAATCTATTGTTCCATAAAGGGGTTTTAGGAGAAAGGAATCCCCCTCGTCCGAACAGCTCATGCAGTTTGCACCATGACTGTGCTGCCCAGTAGTACATTCTAAAATTGGGGAGGTTTAAGCCCCCTTGACTGTAATCAAGGGTCAGTTTATCCAGGCCAACCCTAGGGGTTTTGCCGTGCCAGATAAACCGTCTGGTCAGCTTGCCGAGAGAGGAAAAGAATGCTGCGGGAACAGGGATAGGGAGAGATTGAAACAGATATAGAAATCTGGGCAGGACATTCATTTTAATTACATTGATTCTACCCAGTAGAGTGAGAGGTAAGTCCATCCATTTACAAAGGTCACCCTCCACCTTTTGCAACAAACTGGCCAGATTGAGTTTATAGAGGTTGTTCAGATTACCATCCACCATTATGCCCAGATATGTGAAGCCCATAGGCGACCATCTAAAAGGAAACTTGTGCTTGATGGTATGATGGTCAAAGACAGACAACGGTAAGCTTTCGCTTTTATCAAAATTGACCTTATATCCAGAGAAAGAACTATAACACTGTAGTAGGATCTGCAAGTGAGAGAGGGAGTGTTATGCGTTTGTTAGAAATAAGATAAGGTCGTCCGCAAAGAGGGATAATTTATGGGTATGGGGGCCCACCTCAAAGCCATGTATGTCAAGGCACGTTCTAATAGCCTCAGCCAACGGTTCGATGGCGAGTGCAAAGAGATGGGGGCTGATTGGGCAACCTTGTCTGTTCCCCCTATAGAGAGGGAAAGAGGAGGAAGTAATCCCATTGGTAGCAATCCTAGCTTTAGGAGATTTGTAGAGTGATTTTATCAAATTTACAAACAAACCAAACTTTTTCAAGACGCGAAAGAGGTATGGCCATTCAACCCTATCAAAGGCCTTTTCAGCGTCGAGGGAGACTGCGACACTAGGTATTTTGTTTTCGTTAGCAAGGTGAATTATATCAAAGAACCTTCTGAGATTATTGGAGGACAATCTATTAATTATGAAGCCAGTCTGATCTGGTTTGACCAACAGGGGAAGACATGACTCCAGTCTCTTAGATAGCATCTTGGTGACCAGTTTACAATCTGTTAAGGAGAGAGATTGGTGTATAGGAGGCGCACTTTAGTGGGTTTTTCCCTTTCTTGTTGATTACAGTAATCACTGCTTGAGAGAAAGACTCTGGAAAGCAGTTGTCTTCCCTGGCTTTTTAAAGTACCTCCATAAGGTAGGGGACCAACAGCTCCCTAAATTCTTTATAGAACTCTGGAGGGAAGCCATCCTCCCCAGGAGATTTATTAGAAGGTAAGGATTTAATGGCCTCCAACAACTCAGGAACTGAGAAGTGTTCACGCTGTCTTCCCCTGACAGGCATGGGAGGTTGAGAGAGGAGAGAAAGGAGTCGATCTCTGATAGATCATCGCTTGATTGGGAAGTGTAGAGGTCTTCATAGTATTTCTTAAAAGTATTATTAATTTCAGTAGGGTCGAAAGATATCTCATTAGTAAGAGTTTCTATAGCATTAATTGTCCTCTTACTTTCCTCTGCTGTCAGTTGCCATGCCAATACTTTGTGAGCTTTCTCTCCAAGCTCATAATAACGCTGTTTTGATTTAGTGATGGCCCTCTCAGCTTGATATGTGTTCATAATATTATATTTCAGTTTTTTATTTACCAAAAGCCTGTATAGATCTTTAGTCGGGCCTCTTTGGGAGGTTTTCTCTAGCTCGGCGATTTCAGATTCAAGGGCACTCAGTTCCGCACCGTGTTTTCTCTTCAGCCCTTTAGTATAGGAAATGATCTGTCCCCTCAGATAGGCCTTCAATGTGTCCCAAAGAATGAAACTGTCAGGAGCGGAGAGTTTGTTTGTCAAAGTAAAAATATTGATCTGCTCTTTGATGAATGCACAAAATTCAGGTTGCTTTAGGAGTGTAGAATTTAGTCTCCATCTATATGCTCCATTTACCTTAGTAGGAATGGAGATTGATAATACCAGAGGAGAATGGTCACTAAGCAATCTGGGGAGATACTCGACATCTAACACTCTATGAAACAGCTGTGTCGATAGTAAAAAGTTATCTATGCGTGTGTGTGTCTTGTGTGGGTGTGAATAAAAAGAGTAGTCCCTATCCTGTGGGTGCAGCTGTCTCCAGATGTCTAGTAAATTCAGATCTTTCATGAATGACATGGTGAGCTTGCCGGCTTTGGTAAGAAGTGAGGGTTTTTCAGAGGACCTATCAAGAGCTGTATCTAAACAAAAATTAAAATCTCCTCCAACCAGTAGCCATCCTGGTGGTGCCTGAGCAACCTGAAGGAAGACATTCTGAATAAACATATGGTCATCGAAGTTAGGAGCATAGATATTCAATAGGGTCCAAGACTCTGAAAACATATGCCCCTGCATCAAAACAAACCTGCCAGAGGGATCAGAGATGGTGTCGTTGACGCAGAAGCGGATGTGTCTACTTATCAAAATTGCAGTTCCTCTTGCTTTGGAGTTAAAAGAGGACACAAAAACTTGTCCTACCTATTCCCTCTTCAATTTCTTGTGTTCACTGGCTGTAAGATGTGTTTATTGTAAAAACACAATGTCAGCCTTTAATTTCTTAAGGTATGTATAGACTCTTTTCCTTTTAATCGGGCTGTTAAGACCTTTTAAGTTGAATGTGACATATTTTAGTGGATTAAGCATAGGTTGGGTTTCAAATATGTAACAGAATGGAAATCTATCATATGTAGATAGTTAGGAAATGTTTCAACTTTGGTTTGAACACAGAAGTGACCTATGTGTCTCTTTAGGAAGGAAACAATAAACATAGAAAAAAGGGGGGAAAATAATGAATCCCACCCACCCCGATTGTCAGACTAAAACAACAATCCCAAAAATCAAACATGAATACACTTGTAGAGATGCGTTGCTGCTCGCTTTCCATCTTGCTCTTACTAGCTAAACCTTGGCGTAAACTAAAACCTGCGAGCTCTCTAAATTGAAAACAAACGTTGTGAATAGACATTTATGGTTGAATATTTACTGCCGGCTGCTTGAGTCTCTTTTTGAAAGATTAACATAAATGAGGGGGAAAGCAGTGGGCCTAAACCCACTTATTTGCTTCGCCCAGTGATATGGACTAAACCAAAATATACTCTCCTGTAAATGTAATAGAACTCACCCCGGAAAGATACGGTTAGTTGAAAATGTACAAATCAATTATAGCGACCGGAGGATATCAGCGGTTCAGTCCGGATAAGAGAAAACAAACAAACTGCATCTTATCCCCCAAAGAGACCATCCTGGCTCAGACGGTGTTCAGTTCTTTGAGAAAAGTGAACACTTCTCCGGTGTGTTGAAGAGATGGCTTCGGCCTTTGTACTGAACTTTCATCCACGCAGGGTGGATGAGGTAGCCGGTGATGTTCTTCTCCTTCAGTGCTTTGGCAGCAGGTCTGAACTGCTTGCGACGTCTGGCGAGATCCGCACTCATATCCGGAAAAAGGCTGACCCTCTTGCCATCGATGGTGATGTCCCCTTTGGCTCTTGCGAGTTGCAGTATATTCTCTCTGTCTTGGAAACGGAGGAACCTGTTCAGGACGGCCCGTGGGGGCTCATCTGGCCGGAGTTTCGGCGCTGATGTTCTGTGGACGCGTTCGATTTCCAGTGGCTTGGTGAAGTTGGTTATGCCTAGGACATCCGGGATCCATTGAGTGAAGAAACGGACCGGGTCACAGCCCTCGCTGTCCTCTTTCAATCCCACCACACGGATATTACTACGTCTACTCTGGTTCTCCATCTGGTCTACCTTGTTTTTGAGGTAGACATTGTCCTTCTGCAGTTGTATCAGAACCTGGTCATGTCGAGTGATGGTATCTTCAACTGTGCTAATGCGCAACTCAGCCTCAGTCGTTCTCAAAAGGAGATCATTCATGGAGGATTTCAGGTCGTCAATGGAAGAATGGAGTTCAGCCATTTTCTTATCAATTTTCATAGAAAGACCTTTGTTACCATCCTGAATTTCCCGGAGGAGAGTAGCCAGCATATTGCGAGCCTGCCGAGAGCAACAGTCTGGAACTGTCGTCTGAGTTATGAGGGCTAATGCTAATCTTGCTAGCTGTAGCGTTATCGTTATCTTGGGAATCAACAACGTTTTGGTCGTCCTTCTTGCCTCTCGGTCGGAGGTCCATGGCTCTTTGGGAAGGTAAGTAATTGACAATTTATCAGCCGATGTTAGAATATTGTTTCAACGTTGTTATTTAGGTAATAATATAATAACTTTGAAGAGCTCGGTTTGTCAACGTCTGCTCAGCTCCGCGGCATCACGTGCTACCCTTAAGGGAACTGTCTTAAGGAATATATATCATCATTGTTAAAGGAACTGTTTGACATGAAACTGATGAGCCCCATGATGTAAAATGGCTGTTTCATGTCTGGGTGAACAGGTGTAACTGTGTCTCATGCTCAGTCGTGCTTCTGCTGAGCATTCTCTCTCTCTCTCTCTCTCTCTCTCTCTCTCTCTCTCTCTCTCTCTCTCTCTCTCTCTCTCTCTCTCTCTCTCTCTCTCTCTCTCTCTCTCTCTCTCTCTCTCTCTCTCTCTCTCTCTCTCTCTCTCTCTCTCTCTCTCTCTCTCTCTCTCTCTGTGTGTTTATTATTAACTCATTCTCCTCCTCTCCTCCTCTCTCTCATTTTCCTGCTCTGTTCCCTGTCATCACTAGAGAATCTGAGAGGAGTTAGTGGTTCTGATGGCTGAGCTGGTTAGAGCGTGGATGGTGCTTGTAACTCCAAGCGGTTATGGGTTTAATTCCAGCACAGGTCACTACTAATGAATAGCTGAACTGCAAATCCATTTGGATTACAGAGTTTGCTGAATGATTTCCGATCTTGAATGTGCCTGGAACCCCCTTAGAGCCGCACAGCTGAGTTCTTGGTGTCTACACAGATATTTATACCGGAGCCTCAGAGACATGTAGAATAAAAACCCTCAGCGGCCACGGCGACCACGGCGACCACGGCCCAGCAACCATCTCAGCTATTCGTTTTTTCATCCAAACAACCAAACAGGGACAACAATGGCATGATGTCACATCCACATCATTAGTCAATGACCAGATCAAATAAACATAATCACAGAATAATTAGAACACAAAAATCCCTGTGTGGGTGGGGCTCCCACTCCTTATGATCTGTTTAGCCCCATCTGGGAGGCCAAGCCACAGAGCCACAGAGTGGTTATTTCTCAGTAAATATCAATCCAAGTGGGATAAACCATGTGAGTGGTGGGGAGAGCCCAGATGTAAGCCATTAGAGCATGAAGACATTTTGCAGTTGACTTGGTTCAGAGCGGCAGTATTAACGAAGCTGTTAGCTAGCTTGGGACTGGGAGGCCCCTGACCAGCCCTGGCCTGTGGAGGAGAGGGTAACAGATAGCCCCACAGAGAACCGCTGGACTGGACCTTTACCTTCAAATGTCAACAGTCCAGGGATAGCACACACACACACCACACACCACACACCACACACCACACACCACACACCACACACCGCACACCGCACACCACACACCACACACCACACACCACACACCACACACACACACACTCTTAGAAAACCCCAAAATGGTTATTTGGCTGTCCCCATAGGAGAACCCTTTGAAGAACCCTGTTTGGTTGCAAGTAGAGCCCTTTGGTTCCAGGTAGAACCCTTTAGGGTTCCATGTAGGACCCTTTCCACAGAGGGTTCTACATGGAACCAAAAATGGTTCTGCGTGGAACCAAAAAGGGTTCTCCCTTGAAACAAAATTGGGTTCTCCTATGGGGACAGCCGAAAACCCTTTTGGAACCCGTTTATCTAAGAGTGTAGGAACAAACAAACATACAAGCACACACACACAGCACCACACAGGCTCCCGCTCTCCACATCTCAGTCAATACCCCTTCCCCCTCTCTCTGTGTCCTTACTTTCCTCAGACTTTCTGCTTGCTCAATTCCTTCAGTCATTAACTTGTGTCCACTTATCCCCTCTCTCCCTCTCTCTTTCCCTCTCTCTTTCCCTCTCTCTCTCTCTCCCGCTGTGGTTTCTGTCACTTGTTCACAGACGAGTGGCCATTACATCACTATGACCTAAATGTGTCACATCCCTCCCTCCCTCTCTCTTTCCCTCCTCCCTCTCTCGATTTTCCCGGTGTCTTTCTTGACATTTTTCCAAAACATATCTTTCTCGTTGACCCCCACCTGGTGAAGATTGAACACCTTACTTCTTCAGGAGGCACACTGACCAAGACTGTGGTGTAGTGTCCATGTCCCTGTAGTAGTGTGTGTGTGTGTGTGTGTGTGTGTGTGTGTGTGTGTGTGTGTGTGTGTGTGTGTGTGTGTGTGTGTGTGTGTGTGTGTGTGTGTGTGTGTGTTTGTGTGTGTGTGTGTGTGTGTGTTCCTTTCCTCCTCTGTGCTAACACACTGGGTCAAATTGGGCTTGTTGAAGCAGTAGTTGAGCTCTTGGTCTGACAAGCTGTCTCTTATTCCCCTGAGTTCTGCTCCCTTCCTGCTTCTTCAGTTAAAACACCACCAACACAGAGACCACAACACAAAGCCCTCATCTCCTACTTATGCTCCCAGACATAAACACCTTTTCATTTATGTAGGATGTTGTCGACACAGTCTCATAAAACATTTGCCCATAACCCCCCCCCCCCCCCAATGAACACACACACACAGCACAGGGCCATTGTCCATCCCTGCCCTCCTCCCCCTTCCTCTCAGTCAAGCTGGGCCAGTGATCAGAGTGACGGCAGCAGTTCCATCCCATATTGATCCAGACAGTTAGTGACACAGGAGACAGGAGAACTGACAGGAGGGGAGACAGGAGAACTGACAGGTCAGGGGAGATAGGAGAACTGACAGGTCAGGGGAGATAGGAGAACTGACAGGAGGGGAGATAGGAGAACTGACAGGTCAGGGGAGATAGGAGAACTGACAGGAGGGGAGATAGGAGAACTGACAGGTCAGGGGAGACAGGAGAACTGACAGGTCAGGGGAGACAGGAGAACTGACAGGTCAGGGGAGACAGGAGAACTGACAGGTCAGGGGAGATAGGAGAACTGACAGGTCAGGGGAGACAGGAGAACTGACAGGTCAGGGGAGAGGAGAACTGACAGGAGGGTGGAGAAGAGAACTGACAGGACTGGGACAGGAGAACTGACAGGAAGGGGGACAGGAGAACTGACAGGGAGGGGGACAGGAGAACTGACAGGACAGGGGACAGGAGAATTGATAGGACAGGGGACAGGAGAACTGACAGGAAGGGGGACAGGAGAACTGACAGGACAGGGGACAGGAGAACTGACAGGACTGGGACAGGAGAACTGACAGGAAGGGGGACAGGAGAACTGACAGGACAGGGGACAGGAGAACTGACAGGACAGGGGACAGGAGAATTGATAGGACAGGGGACAGGAGAACTGACAGGAAGGGGGACAGGAGAACTGACAGGACAGGGGACAGGAGAACTGACAGGACAGGAGACAGGAGAACTGACAGGACAGGGGACAGGAGAACTGACAGGAAGGGGGACAGGAGAATTGATAGGACAGGGGACAGGAGAACTGACAGGAAGGGGGACAGGAGAACTGAAAGGACAGGGGACAGGAGAACTGACAGGACAGGGGACAGGAGAATTGATAGGACAGGGGACAGGAGAACTGACAGGAAGGGGGACAGGAGAACTGACAGGACAGGGGACAGGAGAACTGACAGGACAGGGGACAGGAGAACTGACAGGACAGGAGACAGGAGAACTGACAGGACAGGGGACAGGAGAATTGATAGGACAGGGGACAGGAGAACTGACAGGAAGGGGGACAGGAGAACTGACAGGACAGGGGACAGGAGAACTGACAGGACAGGGGACAGGAGAACTGACAGGACAGGGGACAGGAGAACTGACAGGAAGGGGGACAGGAGAACTGACAGGACAGGGGACAGGAGGACTGACAGGACAGGGGACAGGAGAACTGACAGGACTGGGACAGGAGAACTGACAGGACAGGGGACAGGAGAACTGACCGGAGGGGGGACAGGACAACTGACCGGAGTGGGAACAGGAGAACTGACAGGACAGGGGAAAGGAGAACTGACAAGACGGGGGACAGGAGAATTGACAGGAGGGGGGACAGGAGAACTGACAGGACTGGGACAGGAGAACTGACAGGGGACAGGAGAACTGACAGGACAGGGGACAGGAAAACTGACTGGACAGGGACAGGAGAACTGACAGGAGGGGGACAGGAGAACTGACAGGACAGGAGACAGGAGAACTGACAGGAAGGGGGACAGGAGAACTGACAGGACAGGAGACAGGAGAACTGACAGCAGGGGGGGACAGGAGATTTGACAGGAGGGGGACAGGAGAACTGACAGGACAGGGGAAAGGGAAACTGACAGGAAGGCGAAAACTTTAGATATTGTTGGTCATTTGACATTTAACTGTGTGTGTTTTAAGTTTTAAAACGTATACTAGACTTGTTGAACTCACCTAAGCAGGCAGATACGTTTTGATTGGGCTCATATCCCTCTTCACAGATGCACCCACCCACCGGCACCATCCATTCACCTTCTGCGTTGCAGTGCATGCGGGGGGCGGAGCCTCCCTGTGCTTGGCTGTGGGGAACACAAGTCCCAGTCACAGGGACCAGGGCGGTAGGCTCCGCCCCTGAGGGTGTGGCCAGATAGGAAGCAAGATAGCGGTTGGTTGCTGGGCAGCGGCGGTAGAAGATGGACACACCCATGAGAGAGACGCATGCGCCGCTGTCGACGATGGCCAGGACGAATCTGAAACCGGGGTCAAGGGTCATAACATGTTAACTTCTTATCAGGCTTGAAGGACCACTAGATAGATGACAGCGTGGGTTTAGGTGAGTTAGTTACCATACACTATTGCCTACAAGGTGGAAAATGACTTTTTTTCACAAGTGATGAGCATGTTTTGTATATGGGAATTTTTCATGAATTTGTTCCAAATGTTCTCGTACAGTACCCATTGCGTGTGAGCGGAGCGAAGCTGCGGGTCTTGATGTTGACCCGACGGTAGCGGTCTGGTTGGTACTGGTGAGGCAGGCTGGGCTCCACCTTGGTGAAACTCTTATCTGCTGCTATGGTGTCAATCTTCACCCAGCCCTCTCTCGTGTCCTTCTCTCCACTGGACGGCTGGACAGCGATGGGAAAGGGGGATGGGAGGAAGAGAGGGAGGAGAGAGGGATGAGAGAGAGGGATCATGTAATCAATTTCCTTGTGGAAATGAAAACGCAAGGGATTAGGGAGAAGGATAAGATAAAGAGCATGTAACAGTTGATTCAAGTATTTAAGAGTATGCAACAGTTAGCTCTGAGGTTACACATTTAGTCAAAAACAAACAGTCGCGGACCAGTGACAGTCTGTGTTTTAATCTAATCTAATTCTCCCCAGTTTCAAGATAACCATGCTAACTTTCCCCAGACACTCAGACTCCTGGCCTTCCTACTGCTCCACACTCTACGTTCCTCTACACTTCACTCATCTTATTTGCATTTTTAAACAGTATCTAACTTTCCCCAAGGAGAAATGTATTCATCCACAAATACTGTATCCTTCCCTCTGTGAGAGCAGCACACGACACGCTGACGCAACAAGAGCTCAGCACTCTATCGAAAACAGCTCTGTAACTGCTCTCCACTGGAAACCACAAGCCCTGAGGGTAGGAACTACAAAGTACTGGTGTGTGATGGGAAATCTAGAGGGGGGAATGTAGAGGGGGATGTAAATGTAGGGAAATGTAGGGAAATGTAGAGGGGGATGAGAATGAGAGGAATGTTATGGCAAACCAAAGCAACATTATTTCCTCGTTTTTGGAGCCCGTTTTGTGGAGTATGCGGAACTACATATTACCAAAATGGGATATTGGGAAATGTAGTCTTTATGCTCAACGTCTTAACAGATGTTCTTAGAAACTATAAATACCACGGGAAGTAAATGGCTTAAATGATTAATGATTAGTATAAATCGAAAAATGAATTAGTTTCACTTAAAGTTAAAAGGTTTGACAGCAATATCATATAAAATTCAAGTCCGTTTTTCATGTCCCAATACCTTGGCATCGGGTCTAGGAACTGACATATACAGCAACAATCGACACATACATTTGTTCATTTTAATGCAAACTATTATAAAATACTTGCCTCAAAAGAATGTTCAATATATGGGGCATTAAACAGTCAGCCTTGCGTAGACACGAGGAAACACAATCTATAGAACATCTTTTCTGGTACCGTCCAGCGGTGGCTCGCTTTCTGATTCAAGTCCAGGAATGGTTGTTATGTCATAACTACAACTACAACCTTATCAATATGGATAATGTGACTACTATTGACCATAGTGTCAATGTTAAGCGAGCTAGCTAACTTTACTTTAGCAACGTCAGCTTATCAAGTTGGCTAAAATCTTATCTGGTTGAATCATGAATGAAACAAAGTGGTGTTTCTGACATCACAACTAGGGGAAAGGATGTTCAGACGAGCATGTGAATGTGGCATTACACCTACAATAAGAAGGTGGGGTATTAATGGCAGGACGGGAAGTGTAGTCTTTCTGCCCTACCTCTGCCGCCCATGTCCTCTCCAGCTCTCTCTGTGAGTCGGCCTGTTTGTAGTAGAGGGTGAGTGTCTCGCGGCAGGAGGGTGAGGGCGAGCGCAGGCTGGCACAGTCCCGCATGGAGAAACGCAGCGTCACAAAGACTCGTGGTGCCGAGAAGCGGAAGAGGAAGGGCGTGGCCAGCCAGTTGTCCTGGATACGGGGGTTCTGATTGACGTTGCAGACCTCAAAGGTCCGGATGAGTCTCCCCCGGTCATCCAGGACACTGACCTCATCCCACTGAGAGAGAGAGAGAGAGAGAGAGAGAGAGAGAGAGAGAGAGAGAGAGAGAGAGAGAGAGAGAGAGAGAGAGAGAGAGAGAGAGAGAGAGAGAGAGGGGTGAGAGAGGGTGAAGAGGAGAAGACAGAGAATTATTACTTTATGGATCACTGTATGGGACTTTCTAGGTTATCCTAGAGGTTGGATAGGTTAAGTCCAAGAAGCATTGTACTTTTAGCTTGGAGTCATTATCAGTATCACTGCACCATTTGAAACTCCCTCTTCATCTGTGTATGCTGTGGATGTTTGAAATGTGATCTCACTGAAAGTGAGAGGAGGAATAAGTGGTCTGTAGGATTAGTTATTTTAAAAAAACAGAACAAAGACTCACAGGAAATAGTTTTTTAATGTATATTGTAATATAGTACAAGGACATAAGAGATCCATTCTTCATTATAAAATCTGATCAACTGATAAGTAGTAACACTCAAATTCTCTATCGCAAGAAAAAATGTCAACACATTAAATGAGGCATATTGCTGGGAATCCCTGTGACTGAGTTCCATCTTCACTAAGCTCAGTCAGACTTCATTGTAAAGATGATAAGTGGAGCTGAGTTATCACCAGAGGTATTTGAACCTGTAGAGAAGAATGGGTAGAGTCTCTCAGTGAAGGTGCAGTCAGTGAAAGAGTAGATATGAGACCTGGCCTCCACATCATAAAAGGAGACCTCACCCTCCTCATAATCCACAAACACCCCCACCTGCTGGGGCTTCTCTCTCAGGGAGAGGTTGACCCAAGGCCCAGCGTAAGCCCTGTATTGATTCATATTCCACTGCCCCACAGTCCAGTATCCATCTACAGGACTCGGTGATACATCACACTCCTTCCTGTTGATGGACTCTCTAGCCACTCCCAAAACCCACCTAGACTTCCCCTCCACCTGCACCTCATAGTAGAATCTTCCTGAGGAGAACCCCTCCCTCCCTAAAACACGGGGATTATTAACAAATCTCTTTTGGTTGTCATGGAGAATCTCCATTATGTCTCCATATCTCACTTGTTTCCTGTCCGCAGCCAAGATGAGGCCTGGATGTGCTGTATCAGGGTCCAGAGTCACATCCACTGCACACTGCTGCATCCTCTTCAGCTCAGCATCACACAACTTCTCCCTAATTTTATTTAATGTCTCCTCCACCTGAGACACAGCTCTCCTCAGAGTCCCCACACCAAGACCGCTTTGAACAGTGACCTCAGACCAGTTCTTGGTAGGTGGAAGAGTGCAGCTAGATGGGGAGGTCTGGAGGAGCAGGAGGAGATCTTTAATATCTAAAATGTGCTCTATCTCAGGGGCTCTTCTCTTTAACTCAGTTATTTCCTGCTCCAGCTCTTCAACGAACCTTTCTGCCCGCTTCTCTGATACTTTCTGCTTCTCCTCAACTACCTCTATGAGCTCAGCCTGGCTTCTCTCAATACAGCGCACTAAAACCGTGAAGACCTCCACACTGTCTGCTATCTGTTTTTCTGCATTACTCTTGCTGAGCTCTACTGCATGTTTGATCTCCTTAACCTTCAGCAGTCTCTCCTGGATCATCTCCTGAACTTTACTCTTAGTCTTCCTCATCTGAGTCTTCCTCTCTCTATACTCTTCCTCTATGGGGACAGTCTTGTGAGTCTTGTGGTCTGTCTCAGTGCAGAACTGACACACACACATCTGGTCTCTCCTACAGAACAGCTCCAGGGGTCTCTCATGCTTCTTACACACCCTGTCTTCCAGGTTCTCCACAGGGTCGATCAGCTTGTGTTTCTTTAAAGAAGCAACTCTCTGATGAGGCTCCAGGTGAGTCTCACAGTAAGAGGCCAGACACACCAGACAGGACTTCAGGGCATTGTGCTCCCCCCCAGTACAGACATCACATGGTACTTCTCCAGGTTTGGCGAGGGTTGTGGTTTGGGCTTTTCCTGGGGTGGTGGGTGTGATCAATACTGGAGCCAACTTCTTGAGCTGAGCAGCCATTTCAGAAATGAAAGTATTAACAAAGAGATCAGGTCTCTTATCAAATGTCTTTTTACACATTGGACACTGGCACAGGTCAGTGCTGTCCCAGTATCCTCTGATACAGGCCTTGCAGTAGTTGTGTCCACATGGGATGGAGACTGGCTCAGTGAACACATCCAGACAGATAGAGCACTGGAACTGCTCTTCAGACAGGACAATGCTGGAGGAAGCCATAGCTGGAAACAGACCAAAATATAAATATATGATTGATGGTCTCTCTGAATAAAAAATGTAATAAAAATATATTGTTTTCTTTATCTGTTATTTATTTATTAAACAAAAATGTCTTCTGAGTGTTTATATGAGTTCCTGATATAAAACAATTTCTATACACTGTTTATCACCTCACATCTTGCCTAAAACATCGACTGTTACCATGGTTACCCCGTGGCTATTCAGTCTGAATGAAATCGCACAAAAAATTATGCAAGAGTCTCTACAATCCAGAATGTTAAATGAGAAGAATGTTGAATAAAACAATATTTAAAACGTACTTTAACAGTTGTCCATTCTGTTGGTCCTTTTGATGGTAGGGGATGAGATAAAATGTCCACAGGAAAGTGTTATTAACCCAGCTTTATGGGGAGTGTCACGTTCTGACCATAGTTCTTGTGTGTTTTGCTTGTTTTAGTGTTGGTCAGGACGTGAGCTGGGTGGGCATTCTATGTTGTGTGTCTAGTTTGTCTGTTTCTATGTTTGGCCTAATATGGTTCCCAATCAGAAGCAGGTGTTTTGTGTTGTCTCTGATTGGGAATCATATTTAGGTGGCTTGTTTTGTGTTGGGGATTGTGGGTGGTTGTTTCCTGTCTTTGTGTTTCTCTGCATCAGCTAGGACTGTATCGGTTTGCCTATTTTATTATTTGTAAGTGTTTTCGTCTCGTCTATTAAATCATGTTGAACACGAGCTACGCTGCGTCTTGGTCCGATCCCTGCTACACCTCCTCTTCAGACGAAGAGGAGGAAGGCTGCCGTTACAGGGAGCCGGTCTGTATGTGTTCTCAATCTCCTGACGCATTGCACGTGATGCACAATATGTTAACAATAGCTGAACGTACCGGAATGTAGTCTACCGAACATTGTTTCCTAGCAATCAGCTGGAAGTCATCAACGTTCAGTCTGTGGTTCTGTTGTGCTCAGCCATTGTTCACATATTGTGCAAGTGTTTACTTTGTGTACGAATTGTGTCAGTATTGAAACTACAAACCTCTGACAGAACCATACCGACCAGCGTACTGAAAGTTGGGCTAGTAACATTTCCCTGTGGATATTTAGTCTCCAGATTACCTCTGACATAAGGACACAATCAGTTGACTACAGGTAAAGTAAATCCAAATTAAATGTATTCAACATTCTGAGTTGTAATGGGACTGTTTGGAAATGTTGAGCCAACGTGTTAGAGAGGAGAGTCTGCATTCACACAGGGAGCCCAGGTCTGATATTTGTTTCACCATTTGGTCTTTTGACCTATCACATCAGATCTTTTCACATCAGATCTTTGTCAGAGCCGATCTGATTGTTCAAAAGATTAATTAGTGAAAAAAGATCGGGCAGCCTGTGTGAACATAGCCTATGTCTTCCACTCTGATTCTAAATGGGACTAGGCCTACTACACATCAAGCTTTTAGAAAAGAAAGTTCTAGTATAATTCTTACACTCTACTCACCTCAGTGTGTTGACTGTTTGTTCTCTACTTACGATCAGGAAAATGTTAATTGACTGGAAACTACCGAAGTTGTAGCTGTGTGGATGAATTATATAATGTGTAATAAATCGATCCTATTTAACATTCAGGTTTCTAGTTTAGTGTTTCGCTTCTGCAAAATGAAGTTCATAAGCCCTTCCCTCCCTACTGTTTACTGAGTGCAGGGCTGATACTCTGCTCTTAAAGGAATAGTGTCTATATTTAACAGCTTGGCTCACCCGTTTGGTCTATCTTCTCTATAACACACTGTGTACTGGTCTTACCGTGTAAATACATACTTTTGAAATTATCTATTCAATACGTTAGTTCATAACTTTATTGGACTTTATGGAACCTTGAATGAAATGTATTCCAAAGTTAAAGTAGTGTTCTCTGTAATGGGTCATTATCAGTATCACATATACAACCTTCTCCCTTTGTTTGTGTTGAAATCAAATGTGCTCTACTGTAACGCTCTGGGCGTAGTGGGTGCGAAGTCAGGCGCAGAGAGAACAGGCTAGTGCTATTTATTGCACACCAGCGAACATAAGCCACCCCACGAATCACAGGGCGCACACAAAACAAATGCCCCAAACAGGGGGACTCAGTCCGGCGAAAAACCCACCCACGAAACACATTTACATTTAAGTCATTTAGCAGACGCTCTTATCCAGAGCGACTTACAAATTGGTGCATTCACCTTATGACATCCAGCACACATCAACATCGAACGTGCTCAGAGCAACACAAAACAATCCCGCACAAAGAGCAGGCGGGCCTACTGGCTAACATAGCCCGACTAATCAGCCTACACACAAAACAGGTGAAACCAATAAACAGAAAGGGGGAAAGTGGCAGCTAGTAGGCTGGTGACAACCGCCGAGCGCTACCCGAACAGGAAGGGGATCCACCTTCGGTAGGAGTCGTGACATCTACAGAATGTGAGGAAGAATAAGGGTTCTGTATGAGTAGCTATAAATCCTGCAGGAAACAAAAGCAGCACATGGTCACAGTCAAAACAAAAGGTCCCACTTTAAATGAAGTGCAGCTTGTAAAGTCTTCATAAAGTCTTAATAAACACATGTTACAAATCCTCTATAACTGTCATGCTTTATAAAGTGTTCATAAATGTGACATAACCCACTATGTCAAATATGACACAAACCTGTGCTTTATAAAGGGTGACATGAGCACCACTTAATAAAGGCCTTTTAAATCCTATTGAATTGATGCTTCACAAAGCATTTATAAACCTGTCATGCATCTTGGTAGAGCATTGCAACGCCAGGATAGTGGGTTAGATTCCCAGGACCACCCATATGTAAAAATGTATTCACGCATGACTAAGTCGCTTTGGATAAAAGCATCTGCTAAATTGTATATATTATATTACTCTAAAACATTTATTGGATGGCCAAACCTCTTCCCCTCTTGGGTGCATAGTCAATATTGGACCTGACCTCAACCTTCCCCAGAATGCTGTGCTGCAGGATGACACACACTCTAAAGTGCAGTCATGCACAGCAAAAAACGCTGGTAGGACGTTTTAGAATCAGTTTTACTTCTTTTTTTTCACCAAACGTAATTTTCTCCGTTTTGTTTTTCCATGTTTCGGATTTCCCCATTTTGGGGGTTTTCACACCTTCTTCCACACGATTTTAAATAGAAAAACGAACCGCATGGCAAGCGGTACCGGAGCGCCAAGTCTAGGTCCAAGAGGCTTCTAAACAGCTTCTACCCCCAAGCCATAAGACTCCTGAACATCTAATCAAATGGCTACACAGACTATTTGCACCCCTCCCCCTTTTATGCTTCTGCTACTCTGTTATTATCTATGCATAAGTCACTTTAATAACTCTACCCACATGTACATATTACCTCAATTACCTGGACACCGGTGCCCCCGCACATTGACTGTACTGGTACCCCCTGTATATAGCCTCCACATTGACTCTGTACAGGCACCCCCTGTATATAGCCTCCACGTTGACTCTGTACCGGTACCCCCTGTATATAGCCTCCACATTGACTCTGCACAGGTACCCCCTGTATATAGCCTCCACATTGACTCTGTACCGGTACCCCCTGTATATAGCCTCAGTATTGTTACTTTACTGCTCTTTAATTATATGTTACTTTATTTCTTCTTTTTTTAGGTATTTGTCTTCAAACTGCACTGTTGGTCAGGGGCTTGTAAGTGACATTTCACTGTACCTGTTGTATTCAGTATTTCACTATAAGGTGAAAACCTGTTGTATTCGGCGCATGTGACAAATAACATTTTATTTTATTTAAATTAGATTTGATGTGTTCCTGACAATGCTTAAACCACATCAGGGGATGACTTTTGAGGTCTGGAAAAAATCTAAGAAAGTAGTGGATTTTCTCTGTCTCTCTGTCTCTCTCTGTCTCTCTCTGTCTCTCTCTCACAGTAAACAGTACAGGGTAGGGAGGAGCTTATGAATGTTACTTTGCTGAAGTGAAACTTAACTGAAAACCCGAATGTTATGAACAGGATCGAACTTTCACACTTTAAAGAATCTATCTATACAGCTGTACTGTTACCTACTGTAGTCTCCAGTCCCTGGAGCCTTTTTCTGATCAGAGGAAGAGAAAGAACAGTCATCAGACGCTGAGGTGAGAAGAGAGAAAGTAAAGAGATTGTCTGATATGGGTTGACATCATAAAACAGTGTTTTGCTATATTGTTCACACTGAGAAATGAAACAATATAATTATTTATTTATTCAAAGATAGAATGACTGATTTCAGAGATTTTCGGTCTTGGTTCTTTGGTCTGTTTTACTGATGTAATTAAAATGTGATAAACCTAACCCTAACTAATGATGGCAAAGTTTGATGCGTTGATCCACCAGACCTTCCGTTCATTTGGGCGGAAGTGTCTGGAAACGAGATTAGATATAATGTGACTAACAGGACTTTACTTCAGCGCGTATGCCATCCTTCAGCACAACATGTCACCCTTTATAAAGCCCATATTTATGTCACATTTGACATTGGTGGTTATTTCACAGTTATGCCACATTTATGAACCCTTTATAAAGCATGACATACAGTTATAGATGCTTTGTAACACATGTATTTAGCGCTTATGAAGGCATTTTGAAGGCTTTATGAAACCTTTATAAGCTGAACGTGATTTAAAGTGGGACCAATTTGGTCAACATAGAATATTAACATTTGACAATGTAAAATCTTATCAATGACAGTATGTCAGCTTATTCTCTATTAAAGTTAAACATATCAACAAATTCAAATGTACAGGTTTTTTGGGGCTTCCTTGTGACTGTATTCCCTGTTCACTAAACTCTGTCCGACTTGATGGGAGAAATGACAAGTGGAGCTGAGTTATCACCAGAATATTTATTTCCTGTAGAGAAGAGTGGATAGAGTTTCTCAGTAAAGGCACAGCCAGTGAAAGAGTAGATATGAGACCTGGCCTCCACATTGTAAAAGGAGACCTCACCCTCCTCATAATCCACAAACACCCCCACCTGCTGGGTCTTCTCTCTCGGGGAGAGGGGGACATGAAGCTCAGCATTAAGAAAATAATTCCCATTTATCAGCTCCACAGTCCAGTATCCATTTTCAGGGCCCAGTGTCTCAGTAGAGTTTCTGTTGATGGACTCTTTAGCCACTCCTAAAACCCACACAGTCTTCCCTTTCATGTGCACCTCATAGTAGAAACTCCCTGAGGAGAACCCCTCCCTCCCTTAAACATGGGTTGCATCTCCAAACCACTCTGGGTTAGCAGGGAGATTCTGCTTTTCGTCTCCATATCTCACTTGTTTCCTGTCCGAGGCCAAGATGAGGAATGGATGTGCGTTATCAGGTCCAGAGTCACATCCACTGCACACTGCTGCATCCTCTTCAGCTCAGCATCACTTCTCCATCTCTTTATTAAGTGTCTCCTCCAGCTGAGACGCAGTACTCCTCATAGTCCCCACACACAGACCACTGTGGACACTTACAGCTAAAGTCGGAAGTTTACATACACTTAGGTTGGAGTCATTAAAACTTGTTTTTCAACCACCACAAATTTCTTGTTAACAAACTATAGTTTTGGCAAGTCAGTTAGTACATCTACTTTGTGCATGACACAAGTAATTTTTCCAAAAATTGTTTACAGACAGATTATTTCACTTATAATTCAGTGTATCACAATTCCACTGGGTCAGAAGTTTACATAGGCTAAGTTGACTGTGCCTTTAAACAGCTTGGAAAATTCCAGAAAATGATGTCATGGCTTTCGAAGCTTCTGATCAGCTAATTTACATAATTTGCGTCAATTGGTGGTGTACCTGTGGATGTATTTCAAGGCCTACCTTCAAACTCAGTGCCTCTTTGTTTGACATCATGGGAAAATCTAAAGAAATCAGCTAAGACCTCAGAAAAACAATTGTAGACCTCCACAAGTCTGGTTCATCCTTGGGAGCAATTTCCAAACGCCTGAAGGTACCACGTTCATCTGTACAAACAATAGTACGCATGTATAAACACCATGGGACCACACAGCCGTCATACCGCTCAGGAAGGAGATGCGTTCTGTCTCCTAGAGATGAACGTACTTTGGTGCAAAAAGTGAAAATCAATCCCAGAACAACAGCAAAGGACCTTGTGAAGATGCTGGAGGAAACAGGTACAAAAGTATCTATATCCACAGTAAAACAAGTCCTATATCGACAACCTGAAAGGCTGCTCAGTAAGGAAGAAGCCACTGCTCCAAAACCGCCATAAAAAAAGCCAGACCACGGTTTGCAACTGCACATGGAGACAAAGACCGTACTTTTTGGAGAAATGTCCTCTGGTCTGATGAAAGAAAAATAGAACCGTTTGGCCATAATGACCATCATTATGTTTGGAGGAAAAAGGGGGACGCTTGCAAGCCGAAGAACACCATCCCAACCGTGAAGCACGGGGATAGCAGAATCATGTTGTGGGGGTGCTTTGCTGTAGGAGGGACTGGTGCACTTCAAAAAATTGTTGGCATCATGAGGTAGGAAAATTATGTGGATATATTGAAGCAACATCTCAAGACATCAGTCAGGAAGTTAAAGCTTGGTAGCAAATGGGTCTTCCAAATGGACAATGACCCCAAGCATACTTCCAAAGTTGTAGCAAAATGGCTTAAGGACAACAAAGTCAAGGTATTGGAGTGGCCATCACAAAGCCCTGACCTCAATCCTGTAGAAAATTTGTGCAGGACTTGAAAAGAGTGTGCGAGCAAGGAGGCCTTACAAACCTGACTCGGTCACACCAGCTCTGTCAGGAGGAATGGGCCAAAATTCATCCAACTCATTGTGGGAAGCTTGTGGAAGGCTACCCAAAACGTTTGACCCATGTTAAACAATTTAAAGGCAACGCTACCAAATACTAATTGAGTGTATGTAAACTTCTGACCCACTGGGAATGTGATGAAAGATATAAAATCTGAAATAAATAATTCTCTCTACTATTATTCTGACATTTCACATTCTTAAAATAAAGTGGTGATCCTAACTGACCTAAGACAGGGAATTTTTACTAGGATTAAGTGTCGGAATTAAGTGTAAGTAATTGTGAAAAACTGAGTTTTTGTCTTTAAGCTATTTTGAAACAACTTGGGGTAAACTTGGGGTCATTGTTGATTTGGAAGACCCATTTGTGACCAAGCTTTAACTTCCTCACTGATGTCTTGAGATGTTGCTTCAATATATCCACACATTTCCCCTCCTCATGATGCCATCTATTTTGTGAAGTGCACCAGTCCCTCCTGCAGCAAAGCACCCCCACAACATGAGGCTGCCACCCCGTGCTTCACGGTTGGGATGGTGTTCTTCAGCTTGCAAGCCTCCCCCTTTTTCCTCCAAACATAATGATGGTCATTATGTCCAAACAGTTCTATTTTTCTTTTATCAGACCAGAGGACATTTCTCCAAAAAGTACAATCTTTTTTCCCATGTGCAGTTGCAAACCGTAGTCTGGCTTCTATACGGTGGTTTTGGAGCAGTGGCTTCTTCCTTGCTGAGCGGCCTTTCAGGTTACGTTGATATAGGACTCGTTTTACTGTGGATAAAAATACTTTTGTACCTGTTTCCTCCAGCATCTTCACAAGGTCTGTTGCTGTTGTTCTGGTTTTCACTTTTCGCAGCAAAGTACGTTCATCTCTAGGAGACAGAACATGTCTCCTTCCTGAGCGGTATGACGGCTGTGTGGTCCCATGGTGTTTATACTTGCGTACTATTGTTTGTACAGTTGAACGTGGTAACTTCAGGCATTTGGAAATTGCTCCCAAGGATGAACCAGACTTGTGGAGGTCTACAATTTTTTTTCTGAGGTCTTGGCTGATTTCTTTTGATTTTCCCATGATGTCAAGCAAAGAGGCACTGAGTTTGAAGGTAGGCCTTGAAATACATCCACAGGTACACCTCCAATTGACTCAAATGATGTCAATTAGCCTATCGGAAGCTTCTAAAGCCATGACATAATTTTCTGTAATTTTCCAAGCTCTTTAAAGGCACAGTCAACTTAATGTATGTAAACTTCTGACCCACTGGAATTGTGATACAGTGAATTTATAAGTGAAATAATCTGTCTGTAACCAATTGTTGGAAAAATGACTTGTGTCATGCACAAAGTAGATGTCCTAACCGACTTACAGTTTTTTCCAACTGCTTACACACAAAATCTTTTCATGTCACACGATTTTTGAAACCTCTCATTCAAAGTGCAAAACAACACACCAAATATCCAAAACCATAAGCTATTTCTCAGCCTTTGACTCAGTTGTCAACTGCATAAAACACTTTTTTCAAAACACTACACACAATTCTCTACCTAAAACACAAAAATCTAACAGGAAGTGACTTGCTTTCCTTTTCCAAACACAACCAATCAAAATGCTACACTTATTCACCAGGTCACACACACACTCCTCACATGTGCAAACACTAATAGCTTAACTGATCACTAACCAATCACTGCTTTACTGTAGTATGGGCCTATAAATAGGTCAAAGGTCAGATTACCTGTTTTGAACAATGGATGCCAACAATGGACAGAGAGCAAGAGGAGTAGGAGGGAGAGGAAGAGGAAGAAGAGGACGAGGGCAAAGGCAAAAAAGCGTAGGAAGGAGAGCCATCTCTGATGAGATTAGGGCAACACTTGTTGATCATGTGATCAACCACGGTTTGACCATGAGAGAGGACTAAGAGTCCAGCCCAACTTGAGTCGATTTACAGTGGTGTCCATAATTCAAACCTTCAGAAATGAGAACAGGTATGCAAATATCTAATGACTATTTTAACATTACAGTAATGTACTGTAAAATACGTATGACTGCATAGTATTGCATAAACATTTGTAACTCTAAGCCCCCCATTTACTGCATTGATTGAATGAATGAGGTTGGTTATCATGCTGTACTACATTGTTTTGTACATTGTTTACAGTTCCTATGCTGAACACATACTGTGTTTGAATTCTGTACAGAGTGGAAAGGCAAAGACATCATGGAGGACGAGGACGCTTGTTTACAGATGTACAAGAGACTGCAATTATAAATATGGTTTTGGCCAACAATGCAATTAGGATTCGAGAGATAAGAGAGCATATCTTGAATAATGACACCATATTTAACAACATCAATGCTGTATGTCTGTCGACCATACAACGCATCCTCCAACGGCACCGAGTGAGTCAAGAATATGCGACATGACTTTGTAGAGGTATGTATGCAACACTAATTCCAGTACTTCAGACATGCCATATTTACTCATCTGTATATCCTTTTGTCTGTTACAGAGAGTATTGGAGCTGGATGCCCATGTAATTCACCATGAATTTATTTATGTGGATGAGGTTGGCTTCAAAAACCAGGCGCCGCGGAAGAAATGTAATAGGACAGAGGGCAATTACCAATGTCCCTGGACAGCGTGGGGGTAATATAACAATGTGTGCTGCCATCACTCAAAACGGGGTCCTCCATCACAATGCCACACTGGGTCCGTACAACACCGGCCATATGCTCACTTTTCTGGATGCAATTTACACAATGCTTGTCCCTGATCCAGATCAGGAGCCTGCTAGATTTGTGGTTTTATGGGACAATGTTAGTTTTCACCGGGCTGTTCTGGTCCAAAACTGGTTTGCCACCCATCCACAATTTGTAGTTTTGTACCTACCCCCATATTCACCTTTTCTAAATCCCATAGAGGAATTCTTAGCCTGGCGCTGGAAAGTGTATGATCGCCAACCCTATGCCCGCATGCCGCTTCTCCAGGCAATGGAGGACGCATGTGGGGACATAGAGGTTGCCTCTGTCCAAGGTTGGATACGCCATGCTAGGAGATACTTTCCTCGATGTTTGGCAAAAGAAAACGTATCTTGTGATGTGGACGAAGTATTGTGGCCAGACCCAGACCGGAGAAGAGATTAAGCGTAGCTTAGCACTGGTGACTGCCCTCCCCCTATCAATTCCTAGACTTCCCCCCCTGGGACCCCACACACACAATTGTGTTCTTTACTGTATTCTAAAGAAAATACTTTTGGTTTATGGTTTTGTTGTATACAACAGTAATGTTTGGCCTAATAAATATTTTCTGTTTCTACATTGCATTGGTGTTTACAGTGTACTTGTTACCCCTCTCAGCAGATGACTTTCACTGTAGAACATTGTATTGAAATGTAGATATAAGCCTATGAAAGACCAAAGAGCTTTAGATTTAGAACAACAGTGTTTACATGGGTTATCCAAAAATGTACTATTATGAAAGCAGTGTTTGCCATTTGATGCAAATACTTCATTCTGACATGTGTTTATGGCATTTTGAAAGCAGTGTTACATTTTGAAGGAGATGTGAGGCATTTTGCATTTTGTGTGTAGAGTTTTGAAAAAAGGAGAGTTTTGAAAACGTGTGTAAGCAGTTGGAAAAAACTGTAATAAGAACTTGTCAACGGGACAACAGTAACAACAATAACCAAGGGTCAAAATAACCATACATTCAACAATAACAATAAGCATACAGTAGAGGACATGTGCAGGTTGATTGGTCTGTCAGACACTGTCGCTCAACTTATGGCAGGCAGCAATGTAGTGCGCTGCCAACCCACAGCTCTCTGCGTCCTCCTCCCAACAGGACCGGTAGCCTCTTCTCATCAGAGAGGTCTTTGAAACCTTGAATAAGGGTTTCAAATTTGGAGAAATGACACACTTTTTAAAAAATTGTCAGGAAATGCAGCTCTGTCTCAGGTTCTGCTGTTGTGCAGTGGTTGCTCTCTCTGTCTCTGTCTCTCTCTCTCAATTAAATTAAATTCAATTCAATTTACTTAATTGGAATGACGCAACAATGTACATATTGCCAAAGCTTACTTTGGATATTTACAATATGAAAATAATAAGAATCAAAATTGTCAACGGGACAACAGTAACAACAATAACCAAGGGTCAAAATGACCATACATTGAACAATAACAATAAACATACAGTAGAGGACATGTGCAGGTTGATTGGTGTGTCAGACTCTCTCTCTGTCTCTCTCTTTCTTGACAGGCCTAATGCATATGGAAACGTTAAAGAAAAATAGTTTCTATGTTATTTTTGGTAATGGAGGGTAAGAACACAAGTTTATGGTGTTGAGCATAAGATGCAAAATGCAGGACAGCGTTGCTGCTGAAAACAGTCACTCAGGATGAGAAGGTCTGCTGAATGAGTCAAATGTAAATGTGATGCAGGGCTTAGTTTCAGACATTATACACTAGGACGCTCCTCTGTATGAAAAGGCTTTGCTTTGGGCCATTGTGGCCCTGAGTGACAAGCATAGCATTATCTGTTGTAATACAGTAGCTACTCTACTGCTGTGTACTAGTCCTCATCATCATTCCAAACTGCCAGGGTCCTGATCTGTACACCCTAGCAGAGTGTACTGTATCTCTCGTGTGTGTGTGTGTGTCACCTTGTCCACAGAAAAAGAGCAGAGAACCAAAGCCCTCCACCATCACACTGATAGACAGAGTGCATTCCCATTTGGTGCAATTGGAGTAATGATAACATCAGTGAACACGTGAAAAGAGGCTGAGAGGCTGGCAGACTAATGGAGAGAGGAGAGGGACAGTCGCTCGCAGGCACTGATACAGGTTATATTAGGAGAGAGAGAGGGAAACAGAGAAGGAGAGATAAATTGGATGGTGTGTGTGTGTGCGTGTGTGTGTGTGTGTGTGTGTGTGTGTGTGTGTGTGTATGTGTGTGTGTGTGTGTGTGTGTGTGTGTGTGTGTGTGTGACAGAATGTGTATGTGACACAGATTGTGTTTGTGTGTGAGAGAGAGGGAGGGGGGGGGGGGCTGTCCCCTCCAGGCAGTGATCCGGGTTATGTTCGGAGAGAGAGAGGGAGACAGGCCCAGGGACATGTATTAGACTGTGGCGACCTAAATGCCAGAACCGGACAAGAACCTGACACCCTCAGCACACAGGGGGACAAACACCTGCCTGCAGGTGACAGCATTCCCTCCCCCATATGCCCACCTATGCACAACTATGACAACATAACCAACAAAAACGGGTCATAACTCCTGCAGCTCTGTCGCACGCTGGGTATGTACATAGTCAATGGTAGGCTTCGAGGGGACTCCTATGGTAGGTACACCTATAGCTCATCTCTTGGCAGTAGTACTATAGACTACTTTATCACTGACCTCAACCCAGAGTCTCTCAGAACGTTCACAGTCAGCCCACTGACACCCCTATCAGACCACAGCAAAATCACAGTCTACTTGAACAGAGCAATACTCAATCATGAGGCATCAAAGCCAAAGGAACTGAGTAACATTAAGAAATGCTATAGATGGAAGGAATGCAGTTTGGAAACTACCAAAAAACAATTCGGCAACAACAAATTCAACCCCTTTTAGACAATTGCCTGGGTAAAACGTTCCACTGTAATAGTGAAGGTGTAAACTTGGCAGTAGAAAATCTTAACAGTATATTTGACCTCTCAGCTTCCCTATCAAATCTAAAAATCTTAAATAGAAAACCAAAGAAAATGAACAACAATGACAAATGGTTTGATGAAGAATGCAAAAATCTAAGAAATAAATTGAGAAACCTATCCAACCAAAAACATAGAGACCCAGAAAACCTGAGTCTACGCCTTCACTATGGTGAATCACTAAAACAATACAGAAATACACTACAGATAAAGAAGGAACATCACGTCAGAAATCAGCTCAATGTAATTGAAGAATCCATAGACTCTAACCACTTCTGGGAAAATTGGAAAACACTAAACAAACAACAACACAAAGAATTATCTATCCAAAATGGAGATGTATGGGTAAACCACTTCTCCAATCTTTTTGGCTCCATAACAAAGAATAAAGAGCAAAAACATATACAGGATCAAATACAAATCTTAGAATAAACTACTAAAGACTACCAGAACCCACTGGATTCTCCAATTACCTTGAATGAGCTACAGGACAAAATAAAACCCTCCAACCCCAAAAGGCATGTGGTGTTGATGGTATCCTTAATGAAATGAACAAATATACAGACAACAAATTCCAATTGGCTATACTAAAACTCTTTAACATCATCCTTAGCTCTGGCATCTTCCCCAATACTTGGAACCAAGGACTGATCACCCCAATCCACAAAAGTGGAGACAAATTTGACCCCAATAACTACCGTGGGATATGCGTCAACAGCAACCTTGGGAAAATCCTCTGCATTATCATTAACAGCAGACTCGTACATTTCCTCAATGAAAACAATGTACTGAGCAAATGTCAAATTTGTGTTTTACCAAATTACTGTACAACAGACCATGTATTCACCCTGCACACCCTGATTGACAACCAAACAAACCAAAACAAAGGCAAAGTCTTCTCATGCTTTGTTGATTCAAAAAAGCCTTTGACTCAATTTGGCATGAGGGTCTGCTATACAAATTGATGGAAAGTGGTGTTGGGGTAAAACATACAACATTATAAAATCCATGTACACAAACAACAAGTGTGCAGTTAAAATAGGCAAAAAACACACATTTCTTCCCCCAGGGCTGTGGGGTGAGACAGGGATGCAGCTTAAGCCCCACCCTCTTCAACATATATATCAACGAATTGGCTCGGGCACTAGAAAAGTCTGCAGCACCCGGCCTCACCCTACTAGAATCTGAAGTCAAATGTCTACTGTTTGCTGATGATCTGGAGGACCTACAGAAGCACCTAGATATTCTGCACAGATTCTGCCAGACCTGGGCCCTGACAGTAAATCTCAGTAGACCAAAATAATGGTGTTCCAAAAAAGGTCCAGTCGCCAGGACCACAAATACAAATTCCATCTCGACACCATTGCTCTAGAGCACACAAAAAACTATACATATCTTGGCCTAAACATCAGCGCCACAGGTAACTTCCACAAAGCTGTGAACGATCTGAGAGACAAGGCAAGAAGGGCATTCTATGCCATCAAATGGAACATAAAATTCAACAAATTAGGATCTGGCTAAAAATACTTGAATCAGTCATAGAGCCCATTGCCCTTTATGGTTGTGAGGTCTGGGGTCCACTCACCAACCAAGATTTCTCAAAATGGGACAAACACCAAATTGAGACTCTGCATATAGGAATTCTGCAAAAATATCCTCCGTGTACAACGTAGAACACCAAATAATGCATGCAGAGCAGAATTAAGCCGATACCCACTAATTATCAAAATCCAGAAAAGAGCCATTAAATTCTACAACCACCTAAAAGGAAGCGATTCCCAAACCTTCCATAACAAAGCCATCACCTACAGAGAGATGAACCTGGAGAAGAGTCCCCTAAGCAAGCTGGTCCTGAGGCTCTGTTCGCAAACACATAAAGACCTCACAGAGCCCCAGGACAACAGCACAATTAGACCCAATCAAATCATGAGAAAACAAAAAGATAATTACTTGACACATTGGAAAGAATTAACAAAAAAACAGAGCAAACTAGAATGCTATTTGGCCCTAAACAGAGAGTACACAGTGGCAGAATACCTGACCCCTGTGACTGACCCAAACTTAAGGACTCAGTGTACAGACTCAGTGAGCATAGCCTTGTTATTGAGAAAGGCCGCCGTAGGCAGACATGGCTCTCAAGAGAAGACAGGCTATGTGCACACTGCCCACAAAATGAGGTGGAAACTGAGCTGCACTTCCTAACCTCCTGCCCAATGTATGACCATATTAGAGACACATATTTCCCTCAGATTACACAGATCCACAAAGAATTTGAAAACAAACCCAATTTTGATAAACTCCCATATCTATTGGGTGAAATACCACAGTGTGCCATCACAGCAGCAAGATTTGTGACCTGTTGCCACAAGAAAAGGGCAGCAGTGAAGAACAAACACCATTGTAAATACAACCCATATTTATGTGTATTTATTTTCCCTTGTGTACTTTAACCATTTGTACATCATTACAACACTGTATATAAACATAATATGATATCTGTAATGTCTTTATTCTTTTGACACTTCTGTATGTGTAATGTTTACTGTAAATTTTTATTGTTTATTTCACTTTTGTATATTGTCTAACTCACTTGCTTTGGCAATGTTAACACATGTTTCCCATGCCAATAAAGCCCCTTGAATTGAATTGAATTGACAGAGAAGGAGAGAGAAATGAAGGGAGAGAGAGAGGGGGGGAGAATGGGGGAGCGAGATTGTGTGTGTACATGCGTGTGACAGATTGTGTTTGTGTGAGAGAGAGAAGGACAGAGAGAGAGAGGTACTGTAGGTAAAAGTCATGGTAGGGGATAGAGTGGAGGCTCTCAGCCAGGCATACAGGATGAGTGTGAGTGAGCGAGCACAGGTCTAAATGTGTGACATCGCGTGTGTGCTGTGCCACCGTACGGCCATGAATAAATACTGAAACCCGCCTGCTTGCATTTGTTTTCTATGTTTTTCCCCTTCCTTTTATCCCCTTCCCCCTCTTTCTCTCTCCCTCTCATGAGCGGAAAAAAAGTAGACAGATTGGAGAGGGGGGGGGGGTGGAGTAGAGAGACGAGTCATTTGTGATTTAATCTGAACCGATCTCCCAGAAAAATACAAAATCTCCACAGTGACAGAGGACAGGGAGGGGCAAGGCCTCTGCACAGTGAAGGGCACAGAGAGAGAGAGAGAGGAAGGAGGGAGGAGAGAGGGAGAAGGGATGGGGGATGATGTGGATGAAGAGAGGAACAGAAAGCAGAGGAGGGATGGAAGAAGGGAGGAAGAGAACGGGAGAAATGACAGGGGGGGTCTCAATGCCACCAACACCCTGCAGGGCAGAGAGGAGAGAGAGAGGAGTGGAGGAGGGATGGAGGGATGGAGAGGATGAGAGAAGAGTGGAGGAGGGATGGAGAGATGGAGAGGAGTGGAGGAGGGATGAAAGGAGAGAGAGGAGAGAGAGGAGTGGAGGGATGGAGAGGAGATAGAGGAGTGGAGGAGGGAAGGACGGATGGAGAGGATAGAGAGGAGTGGAGGAGGGATGGAAAGGAGAGAGAGGAGTGGAGGAGGGATGGAGGGATAGAAAGGAGAGAGGAGTGGAGGAGGGATGGAAAGGAGAGAGAGGAGTGGAGGAGGGATGGAGGGATGGAAAGGAGAGAGAGGAGTGGAGGAGGGATGGAAACTCCGCTCTTGAATTTGCAGACGTGTTGCTGTGCGTTTTGTTGCTGTGCGTTTTGTTGCCAACTTTACTTTGCTAGCTGACAACTTTACGTTTTTTTTCCCCCCTCTCTTTTTAATTACCGTTTATATTTTTAGTTTTTCCATCGCAACTTTTTTCCCTCATTCAACTTTTTCACTCCGGACGCTTTATCTGGACATGGTTCGTCAGCACCTTCAACAGCCGAAGCTAAGTAGTAACATTAACATGATGTCTTCTAATTGCAGTCGCTGTACTCATAATATACAGGAGAACGATCGCCTTATGGCGAGGATAGCTGTGCTGCAAGCCCAGCTTCAGACGCAATCGTTAGGCAAGGGTAATTTCAGTGTAGGAAAGGAAGAAACAGCGTCTGTGCCACCAGTAAGTACAGATAGTAACGTTAGTATAAATCCCCCCGCACAGTCCCCGCAGCCGGACAACTTTCTCATGGCTTCTGGAGGGAAATGCTGTTGGAATGCTCAACTGGTGTCGCTCATTCAGCCGACAGAAACTTTCAACCGGTTTTCCCCATTAAGTAGCGAGTCGGAGTCTGAGGCTGAGTCTTCTCTTGGCTCCAACCATTAGCTCTGACAAATTGAAAACCCTAGTCATTGGCGACTCCATTACCCGCAGTATTAGACTTAAAACGAATCACCCAGCGATCATACACTGTTTACCAGGGGGCAGGGCTACCGACGTTAAGGCTAATCTGAAGATGGTGCTGGCTAAAGCTAAATCTGGAGAGTGTAGAGAGTATAGAGATATTGTTATCCACGTCGGCACCAACGATGTTAGGATGAAACAGTCAGAGGTCACCAAGTGCAACATAGCTTCAGCGTGTAAATCAGCTAGAAAGATGTGTCGGCATCGAGTAATTGTCTCTGGCCCCCTCCCAGTTAGGGGGAGTGATGAGCTCTACAGCAGAGTCTCACAACTCAATCGCTGGTTGAAAACTGTTTTCTGCCCCTCCCAAAAGATAGAATTTGTAGATAATTGGCCCTCTTTCTGGGACTCACCCACAAACAGGACCAAGCCTGACCTGCTGAGGAGTGACGGACTCCATCCTAGCTGGAGGGGTGCTCTCATCTTATCTACTAATATAGATAGGGCTCTAACTCCTCTAGCTCCACAATGAAATAGGGTGCAGGCCAGGCAGCAGGCTGTTAGCCAACCTGCCAGCTTAGTGGAGTCTGCCAATAGCACAGTCAGTGTAGTCAGCTCAGCCATCCCCATTGAGACTGTGTCTGTGCCTCGACCTAGGTTGGGCAAAACTAAACATGGCGGTGTTCGCCTTAGCAATCTCACTAGGATAAAGACCTCCTCCATTCCTGCCATTATTGAAAGAGATTGTGATACCTCACATCTCAAAATAGGGTTACTTAATGTTAGATCCCTCACTTCAAAGGCAGTCATAGTCAATGAACTAATCACTGATCATAATCTTGATGTGATTGGCCTGACTGAAACATGGCTTAAGCCTGATGAATTTACTGTGTTAAATGAGGCCTCACCTCCTGGTTACACTAGTGACCATATCCCCCGTGCATCCTGCAAAGGCGGAGGTGTTGCTAACATTTACGATAGCAAATTTCAATTTACAAAAAAAAAAAATGACGTTTTCGTCTTTTGAGCTTCTAGTCATGAAATCTATGCAGCCTACTCAATCACTTTTTATAGCTACTGTTTACAGGCCTCCTGGGCCATATACAGCGTTCCTCTCTGAGTTCCCTGAATTCCTATCAGACCTTGTAGTCATAGCAGATCATATTCTAATTTTTGGTGATTTTAATATTCATATGGAGAAGTCCACAGACCCACTCCAAAAGTCTTTCGGAGCCATCATCGACTCAGTGGGTTTTGTCCAACATGTCTCTGGACCTACTCACTGCCACAGTCATACTCTGGACCTAGTTTTGTCCCGTGGAATAAATGTTGTAGATCTTAATGTTTTCCCACATAATCCTGGACTATCGGACCACCATTTTATTACGTTTGCAATCGCAACAAATAATCTGCTCAGACCCCAACCAAGGAGCATCAAAAGTCGTGCTATAAATTTTCAGACAACACAAAGATTCCTTGATACCCTTCCAGACTCCCTCTGCCTACCCAAGGACGTCAGAGGACAAAAATCAGTTAACCACCTAACTGAGGAACTCAATTTAACCTTGCGCAATACCCTAGATGCAGTTGCACCCCTAAAAACTAAAAACATTTGTCATAAGAAACTAGCTCCCTGGTATACAGAAAATACCCGAGCTTTGAAGCAAGCTTCCAGAAAATTGGAACGGAAATGGTGCCACACCAAACTGGAAGTCTTCCGACTAGCTTGGAAAGACAGTACCGTGCAGTACCGAAGAGCCCTCACTGCTGCTCGATCATCCTACTTTTCCAACTTAATCGAGGAAAATAAGAACAATCCAAAATTTCTTTTTGATACTGTTGCAAAGCTAACTAAAAAGCAGCATTCCCCAAGAGAGGATGGCTTTCACTTCAGCAGTAATGAATTCATGAACTTCTTTGAGGAAAAGATCATGACCATTAGAAAGCAAATTACGGACTCCTCTTTGAATCTGCGTATTCCTTCAGGGCTTAGCTGTCCTGGATCTGCACAGCTCTGCCAGGGCCTGGGATCGGAAGAGACACTTAAGTGTTTTAGTACTATATCTCTTGACACAATGATGAAAATAATCATGGACTCTAAACCTTCAAGCTGCATACTGGATCCTATTCCTACTAAACTACTCAAAGAGCTGCTTCCTGTGCTTGGCCCTCCTATGTTGAACATAATAAACAGCTCTCTATCCAGCGGATGTGTACCAAACTCACTAAAAGTGGCAGTAATAAAGCCTCTCTTGAAAAAGCCAAACCTTGACCCGGAAAATATAAAAAACTATCGGCCTATATCGAATCTTCCATTCCTCTCAAAATGTTTAGAAAAAGCTGTTGCGCAGCAACTCACTGCCTTCCTGAAGACAAACAATGTATACGAAATGCTTCAGTCTGGTTTTAGACCCCATCATAGCACTGAGACTGCACTTGTGAAGGTGGTAAATGACCTTTTAATGGCGTCAGACCGAGGCTCTGCACCTGTCCTCGTGCTACTAGACCTTAGTGCTGCCTTTGACACCATCGATCACCACATTCTTTTGGAGAGACTGGAAACCCAAATTGGTCTACACAGACAAGTTCTGGCCTGGTTTAGATCTTACCTGTCGGAAAGATATCAGTTTGTCTCTGTGAATGGTTTGTCCTCTGACAAATCAACTGTACATTTCGGTGTTCCTCAAGGTTCCGTTTTAGGACCACTATTGTTTTCACTATATATCTTACCTCTTGGGGATGTTATTCGAAAACATAATGTTAACTTTCACTGCTATGCGGATGACACACAGCTGTACATTTCAATGAAACATGGTGAAGCCCCAAAATTGCCCTCGCTAGAAGCCTGTGTTTCAGACATAAGGAAGTGGATGGCTGAAAACTTTCTACTCTTAAACTCGGACAAAACAGAGATGCTCGTTCTAGGTCCCAAGAAACAAAGAGATCTTCTGTTAAATCTGACAATTAATCTTGATGGTTGTAAAGTCGTCTCAAATAAAACTGTGAAGGACCTCGGCGTTACTCTTGACCCTGATCTCTCTTTTGACGAACATATCACGACTGTTTCAAGGACAGCTTTTTTCCATCTACGTAACATTGCAAAAATCGGAAATCTTCTGTCCAAAAATGATGCAGAAAAATTAATACATGCATTTGTTACTTCTAGGTTAGACTACTGCAATGCTCTACTTTCCGGCTACCCGGATAAAGCACTAAATAAACTTCAGTTAGTGCTAAATACGGCTGCTAGAATCCTGACAAGAACCAAAGAAATTTGATCATATTACTCCAGTGCTAGCTTCCCTACACTGGCTTCCTGTTAAGGCAAGGGCTGATTTCAAGGCTTTACTGTTAACCTATAAAGCGTTACATGGGCTTGCTCCTACCTATCTTTCCGAGTTGGTCCTGCCGTACATACCTATACGTAAGCTACGGTCACAAGACGCAGGCCTCCTAATTGTCCCTAGAATTTCTAAGCAAACAGCGGGAGGCAGGGCTTTCTCCTATAGATCTCCATTTTTATGGAACGGTCTGCCTACCCATGTGAGAGACGCAGACTCGGTCTCAACCTTTAAGTCTTTACTGAAGACTTATCTCTTCAGTAGGTCATATGATTGAGTGTAGTCTGGCCCAGGAGTGTGAAGGTGAACGGAAAGGCCCTGGAGCAACGAACCGCCCTTGCTGTCTCTGCCTGGCCGGTTCCCCTCTCTCCACTGGGATTCTCTGCCTCTAACCCTATTACAGGGGCTGAGTCACTGGATTACTGGTGCTCTTTCATGCCGTCCCTGGGAGGGGTGCGTCACTTGAGTGGGTTGAGTTACTGACGTGATCTTCCTGTCTGGGTTGGCGCCCCCCCTTGGTTTGTGCTGTGGTGGAGATCTTTGTGGGCTATACTCGGCCTTGTCTCAGGATTGTAAGTTGGTGGTTGAAGATATCCCTCTAGTGGTGCGGGGGCTGTGCTTTGGCAAAGTGGGTGGGGTTTTTCCTTCCTGTTTGGCCCTGTCCGGTGGTATCTTCGGATGGGGCCACAGTGTCTCCTGACCGCTCCTGTCTCAGCCTCCAGTATTTATGCTGCAGTAGTTTATGTGTCGGGGGGCTAGGGTCAGTTGGTTATACCTGGAGTACTTCTCCTGTCTTATCCAGTGTCCTGTGTGAATTTAAGTATGCTCTCTCTAATTCTCTCGTTCTCTCTTTCTTTCTCTCTCTCTGAGAACCTGAGCCCTAGGACCATACGTCATGGCAAACCGGGCATGATGACTCCTTGCTGTTCCCAGTCCACCTGGCCTTGCTGCTATTCCAGTTTCAACTGCTCTGCCTGCGGTTATGGAACCCCTACCTGTCCCAGACCTGCTGCTTTCAACTCTTAATGATCGGCTATGAAAAGCCAACTAACTTTTATTCCTGATTATTATTTGACCATGCTTGTCATTTATGAACATTTTGAAAATCTTGGCTCTCTCTAATTTTCTCCTTCTCTCTTTCTTTCTCTCTCTCGGAGGACCTGAGCCCTAGGACCATACGTCAGGGCTGCCGGACATGATGGCTCCTTGCTGTCCCCAGTCCACCTGGCCTTGCTGCTATTCCAGTTTCAACTGTTCTGCCTGCGGTTATGGAACGACACCTGTCCCAGACCTGCTGTTTTCAACTCTTAATGATCGGCTATGAAAAGCCAACTGAAAATTATTCATGATTATTATTTGACCATGCTTGTCACTTATGAACATTTTGAACATCTTGGCATAGTTCTGTTATAATCTCCACCCGGCACAGCCAGAAGAGGACTGGCCACCCCTCATAGCCTGGTTCCTCTCTAGGTTTCTTCCTAGGTTTTTGGCCTTTCTAGGGAGTTTTTCCTAGCCACCGTGCTTCTACACCTGCATTGCTTGCTGTTTGGGGTTATAGGCTGTGTTTCTGTACAGCACTTCGAGATATTAGCTGATGTACGAAGGGCTATATAAATTAAACTTGATTGATTGATTGATGGAAAGGAGAGAGAGGAGTGGAGGAGGGATGGAGGGATGGAAAGGAGAGAGAGGAGTGGAGGAGGAGGGATGGAAAGGAGAGAGAGGAGTGGAGGAGGGATGGAGGGATGGAGAGGAGAGAGAGGAGTGGAGGAGGGATGGAAAGAGAGAGAGGAGTGGAGGAGGGAAGGAGGGATGGAGAGGAGAGAGAGGAGTGGAGGAGGGATGGAGGGATGGAGAGGAGAGAGAGGAGGGATGGAAAGGAGAGAGAGGAGTGGAGGAGGGATGGAGGGATAGAGAGGAGAGAGAGTAGTAGAGGAGGGATGGAAAGGAGAGAGAGGAGTGGAGGAGGGATGGAGGGATGGAGAGGAGAGAGAAGAGTGGAGGAGGGATGGAAAGGAGAGAGAGGAGTGGAGGAGGGATGGAGGGATGGAAAGGAGAGAGAGGAGTGGAGGAGGGATGGAGGGATGGAGAGGAGAGAGAGGAGGGATGGAAAGGAGAGAGAGGAGTGGAGGAGGGATGGAGGGATGGAGAGAGAGGAGTGGAGGAGGGATGGAGGGATGGAGAGGAGAGAGAGGAGTGGAGGAGGGATGGAAAGGAGAGAGAGGAGTGGAGGAGGGATGGAAAGGAGAGAGAGGAGTGGAGGAGGGAAGGAGGGATGGAGAGGAGAGAGAGGAGTGGAGGAGGGATGGAGGGATGGAGAGGAGAGAGAGGAGGGATGGAAAGGAGAGAGAGGAGTGGAGGAGGGATGGAGGGATTGAGAGGAGAGAGAGGAGTGGAGGAGGGATGGAAAGGAGAGAGAGGAGTGGAGGAGGGATGGAAGGATGAGAGGAGAGAGAGTAGTAGAGGAGGGATGGAAAGGAGAGAGAGGAGTGGAGGAGGGATGGAGGGATGGAGAGGAGAGAGAAGAGTGGAGGAGGGATGGAAAGGAGAGAGAGGAGTAGAGGAGGGATGGAGGGATGGAAAGGAGAGAGGAGTGGAGGAGGGATGGAGGGATGGGGGGAGGTGAGGTGGGTGGAGGGAGAGGGTGGAGTGGTGGGGGGAGTGGAGGGTAGTGGAGGTGGGGAGGTGGAGTGTGATGGTAGGGATGGAGGAGGGAGAGGTAGGTGGAGGAGGGATGGAGGGATGTGTAGAGAAGAGAGAGTAGGTGGAGGAGGGATGGAGAGTGAGAGGAGGGTGAGTGGAGGTGAGGGATGTTGAGTGGGGTGGAGGAGGGAGGAGGAGAGGAGGTGGAGGAGGGATGGGAGGATTGAGGAGGGATGGGTGAGAGTAGGGTAGAGGAGGGATGGAAGGTGAGAGGAGAGGAGTGGAGTGAGGTGATGGTAGGTGATGGAGAGGAGTAGAGGAAGAGTGGAGGAGGGATGGAAAGGAGAGAGAGTGAGTAGTAGGAGTGGATGGAGGTGATGTTGTAAAGGAGAGGGAGGAGTGTGAGGAGGGATGGGGTGGGTGGTAGGAGGGAGGAGAGGAGGGGTAGGGTATGTGAGAGGGAGGAGGGAGGTTGATGTGGAGGTGAGGGATGGAGGGATGGGAGAGGATGGAGGAGAGGGGTGGAGGGAGGGGATGGTAAAGGAGAGAGAGGTGTAGTGGAGGAGGGATGGAGGGATGGAGAGAAGAGAGTAGTAGTTGTTGAGGAGGGATGGGAAGGTAGAGAGAGGACTGGAGTGAGGGGTGGAGGGATGGAGAGGTTGGAGTGAGAGGTGGAGGTGGAGTGGAGGAGGGATGGAGAGTCGAGAGAGAGAAGAGTGGAGGAGGGATGGAAAGGAGAGAGAGGAGTGGAGGAGGGAGGGAGGGAATGGAAGAGGAGAGAGAGGAGTGGAGGAGGGATGGACGGGACTGGGAGAGGAGAGAGATGGAGGGATGGAAAGGCGAGAGAGGAGTGGAGGAGGGATGGAGGGACGGAGAGGAGAGAGAGGAGTGGAGGAGGGATGGAGAAGGAGAGAGAGGAGTGAGAGGGAAGGAGGGATGGAGAGGATGGAGAGAGAGAGAGAGTAGTGGAGGAGGGATGGAAAGGAAGAGAGGAGGATGGAAGGAGGGATGGAGTGAGGGATCGAGGAGGAGAGAGAGAGAGGGGAGGAGGGATGGAAAGGAGAGAGAGGAGTGGAGGAGGGATGGAGGGATGGAAAGGAGAGAGAGGAGTGGAGGAGGGATGGAAGAAGAGAGAGGAGAGGAGGAGTGGAGGAGGGATGGAGAGGAAGAGAGAGGAGATGGAGAGGAGTGGAGGAGGGCTGGAGGGACGGAGAGGAGAGAGAGGAGTGGAGGAGGGATGGAGGGATGGAGAGGAGAGAGAGGAGTGGAGGAGGGAAGGAGGGATGGAGAGGAGAGAGAGGAGTGGAGGAGGGATGGAGGGATGGAGAGGAGAGAGAGGAGGGATGGAAAGGGATGAGAAGGGAGAGGAGTGGAGGATGGGATGGAGGGATGGAGAGGAGAGAGGGGAGTGGAGGAGGGATGGAAAGGAGAGAGAGGAGTGGAGGAGGGATGGAGGGATGGAGAGGAGAGAGAGTAGTGGAGGAGGGATGGAAAGAAGAGAGAGGAGTGGAGGAGGGATGGGGGATGGAGAGGAGAGAGAAGAGTGGAGGAGGGATGGAAAGGAGAGAGAGGAGTGGAGGAGGGTTGGAGGGACGGAAAGGAGAGAGAGGAGTGGAGGAGGGATAAAAGGAGAGAGAGGAGTGGGGGAGGGATGGAGGGATGGAGAGGAGAGAGAGGAGTGGAGGAGGGATGGAGGGATGGAGAGGAGAGAGAGGAGTGGAGGAGGGATGGAGAGATGGAGAGGAGAGAGAGGAGTGGAGGAGGGATGGAGAGGAGAGAGAGGAGTGGAGGAGGGATGGAGGGATGAGGAGGAAAGAGAGGAGTAGAGGAGGGATGGAGGGATGGAGAGGAGAGAGAGGAGTGGAAGAGGGATGGAGGGATGGAGAGGAGTGGAGGAGGGATGGAGGGATGGAGAGGAGAGAGAGGAGTGGAGGAGGGATGGAGGGATGGAGAGGAGACAGAGGAGTGTGGGAGTGATGGAGAGGAGAGAGGGGAGTGGAGGAGGGATGGAGGGATGGAGAGGAGAGAGAGGAGTGTGGGAGTGATGGTAAGGAGAGAGGGGAGTGGAGGAGGGATGGAGGGATGGAGAGGAGAGAGAGGAGTGTGGGAGTGATGGAGAGGAGAGAGAGGAGTGGATGAGGGATGGAGGGATGGAGAGGAGAGAGAGGAGTGTGGGAGTGATGGAGAGGAGAGAGAGGAGTGGATGAGGGATGGAGGGATGGAGAGGAGAGAGAGGAGTGTGGGAGTGATGGAGAGGAGAGAGAGGAGTGGATGAGGGATGGAGGGATGGAGAGGAGAGAGAGGAGTGTGGGAGTGATGGAGAGGAGAGAGAGGAGTGTGGGAGTGATGGAGAGAGGCAGAGGAGACACAGGACAGGGAGGAGCAGGAACACTGGAGGGCAGAGGAAGACAGAGAGGGGGGGAGGCAGTGAAGGGAAGAGAAAGAGGAGGAGAGAGAATGAGGGGACGTGGAGGAACAAGACGAAGGGAGGAAAAATATAGAGAGTATCCACAGGCCCTCAAGACAAAGAGAAGGAATTATGAAAAGAGAAGGGGGAGGAAAGGGTTAACTGAAAACTCTCTCCCTCTCTCTCCTCTCTTGCTCTCTCACTCTTTGTCTGCTT
>NC_074670.1:16854485-16872608 GCF_029448725.1 Salvelinus fontinalis | reverse complement strand
CCACAATTCAGAAGTTAAATGCCTACTGTTCGCAGATGACTTATGCCTGCTGTCACCCACAGCACATGGCCTACAGCAGACCCTGGACCTGCTAGAGCAGTACTGCCAGACCTGGGCCCTGGCAGTAAACCCCAAAAAGACTAAAATAATGATTTTCCAGAGAAGATCCAGATCTCAGGGAATTAGACCAAAGATCTCAATTGGTACAAAATATATAGAGTACTGTACACACTACAATTACTTAGGTTTAAAAAATAATCTCAACCGGACACCTTAATGAGGCAGTGAATGAACTGAGAGAGAAAGCACGCAGGGCATTCTACGTCATTGAAAGCAAATTCAAATTGAAATACCTATTAAAATTTGGCTAAAACTAATTGAATATGTCATTGAACCAATTGCACTTTATGCCAGCGAGGTGTGGGGTCCACTTGCAAAACAAGATTTCATCAAATGGGGCAAACACCCCATTGAAACCCTGCATGCAGAGTTCTGTATGATTCTCCTACATGTCCAGAGGAAAACTACAAACAATGCATGCAGGGCAGAATTAGGCCAATATCCACTAATAATAAAAACTCAAAAAAGAGCAATTAAGTTTTGGAAACATCTAAAATACAGTGACCCCCTCAATTAAATTCAATTTAATTGACTTTATTGACATGGCAAGTTCGTTATTACTTACATTGTCAAAGTATACATATCGAAAAATAAAAATCAAATATATATGTATATATATACAAAATATATATATATTTATATATAAATAAATGGTGGGACCAACAGTAATAATAATAGTAGTAGTGGACATGGGATTACCATTAACAACAACTACAACAACAATATTAATCAGAACAACAATAAATTAAAGCAACAGTAGTAGACCAGTGTCAACATGACTTGAGAAGACATATGACCTGGTATGAAAGACAAAACAAAACTAACCTAAATGGGAAATATTATCAACATTACTTTGCATTTTTCACTGGCTGTCCCTCAGGTTGTGGCAGGAGGACACATATTTGGCTGCCAAAACTGCACATTTTGGCTTTTCACCCAATAAATATTTGATTTTTTCTTCATCTTTTATAGTTTCAAATTCTTTGTATTGAGTTATAATTTTGGGAAAGAAATATGCTCTTAGGTCTGAGTATTTTTCACAGTGTAGTAGGAAATGCACCTCTGTCTCTACCTCTCCCCTAGAGCAGAGTGAGCACAGCCTGTCCTCTCTGGGCAGCCAGGTTTGTCTGTGACGACCGGTCTCTATAGCCAGATGGTGCTCACTGAGTCTGTACTTAGTCAATGTTTTCCTCAGTTTTCTATCAGTCACAGTGGTCAGATAGTCTGCCACCATGTACTGTCTGTTTAGAGCCAAATAGCATTGAAGTTTACTTTGATTTTTTGTGGTGTCTTTCCAATAGGTTATATATTTTTCTTTTTGTTTTGTGATGATTTGGTTGGGCCAGATTTTCTGAGGGCTGTCCCGAGGCTCTATGGGGTTGGTTTGGGTTGGTGAACTGAGCCTCAGAGCCAGCTGGCTGAGGGGACTCTTCTCTGGTTTCATCTCTTGACATTGTAGAGCTGTGTGATGGAATGTTTTAGGGTCACTTGTTTTTAGATGGTTGTAAAATTTGATGGCTCTTTTTTCTATTCGAATGAGGAGGGGGTATTGGCCCAATTCTGCCCTACATGCGTTATTTGGAGTTTTTCTTTGTGCTTGCAATACAGTCTTGCAAAACTCTGCATGCAATATTTCAGTTGGATGTTTGTCCCATTTAGTAAATTCATTATTAGAGAGTGGACCCCATACTTCACTGCCATATGGAGCAATTGGTTCTATAACTGATTGAAACATTTTGAGCCAGATTCTAATTGGAATTTCAATTTTGATGTTCCTTTTAATGGCATAGAATCTCTCTCTCTCTCTCTGTCTCTCTCGCCCTCTCTCTCTCTCTCTCCCTCTCTCTCTCTCCCTCTCTCTCCCTCTCTTTGTCTCTCTCTCTCTCTCTCCCTCTCTCTGTCTCTCTCTCTCTGTCTCTCTCTGTCTCTGTCGCTCTGTCTCTGTCTGTCGCTCTATCTCTCTCTGTCTCTCTGTCTCTGTCGCTCTGTCTCTCTCTGTCTCTGTCTCTCTGTCGCTCTGTCTCTGTCTCTTTGTCACAACACAACTGATTGGCTCAAACGCATTAAGAAGGAATGAAATTCCACAATTTTTTATGAATTTTGTATTTATTTAACCTTTATTTAACCAGGTAGGCTAGTTGGGAACAAGTTCTCATTTACAACTGGGACCTGGCCAAGATAAAGCAAAGCAGTTCGACAACACAGAGTTACACATGGAATAAACAAACATACAGTCAATAATACAGTAGGAAAAAAATCCATATACAGTGAGTGCAAATGAGGTAAGATAAGAGAGGTAAGGCAATAAATAGGCCACGGTGGCGAAGTAATTACAATATAGCAATTAAACACTGGAGTGATAGATGTGCAGAAGATGAATGTGCAAGTAGAGATACTGGGGTGCAAAGGAACAAGATAAATAAATAAATACAGTATGAGGATGAGGTAGTTGCATGGGATATATACAGATGGGCTATGTACAGGTGCAGTGATCTGTGAGCTGCTCTGACAGCTGGTGCTTAATGTTAGTGAGGGAGATATGAGTCTCCAGCTTCAGTGATTTTTGCAGTTCGCTCCAGTCATCGGCAGAAGGGAACTGGGAGGAAAGGCGGTCAAAGGAGCAATTGGCTTTGGGGGTGACCAGAGAGATATACCTGCTGGAGCGCGTGCTACGGGTGGGTGCTGCTATGGTGACCAGTAAGCTGAGATAAGGCGGAGCTTTACCTAGGAAGGACTTGTAGATGACTTGACCTAGCAAGGACTTGACCTGGAGCCAGTGGGTTTGGTGACGAGTATGAAGCGAAGGTCAGCCAACGAGAGTGTACAGGTCGCAGTGGTGGGTAGTATATGGGGCTTTAATGACAAAACGGATGGCACTGTGATAGACTGCATCCAATTTGTTGAGTAGAGTGTTGGAGGCTATTTTATAGATGACATCGCCAAAGTCGAGGATCGGTAGGATAGTCAGTTTTACGAGGGTATGTTTGGCAGCATGAGTGAAGGATGCTTTGTTGCGAAATAGGAAGCCGATTCTAGATTTCATTTTGGATTGGAGATCCTTAATGTGAGTCTGGAAGGAGAGTTTACAGTCTAGCCAGACAACTAGGTATTTGTAGTTATCCACATATTCTAAGTCAGAACCGTTCAGAGTAGTGATGCTGGACGGGCGGGCAGGTGCGGGCAGCGATCGGTTGACGAGCATGCACTTAGTTTTACTTGCATTTAAGAGCAGTTGGAGGCCACGGAAGGAGAGTTGTATGGCATTGAAGCTCGTCTGGAGGTTAGTTAACACAGTGTCCAATGAAGGGCCAGAAGTATACAGAATGGTGTCGTCTGCGTAGAGGTAGATCAGAGAATAACCAGCAGCAAAAGTGACATCATTGATGTATACAGAGAAGAGAGTCGGCCCGAGAATTGAACCCTGTGGCACCCCCATAGAGACTGCCAGAGGTCCGGACAACAGGCCCTCCGATTTGACACACTGAACTCTACCTGAGAAGTAGTTGGTGAACCATGCGAGGCAGTCATTTGAGAAACCAAGGCTGTTGAGTCTGCCGATAAGAATGTGGTGATTGACAGAGTCGAAAGCCTTGGCCAGGTTGATGAAAACGGCTGCACAGTAGTGTCTCTTATCGATGGCGGTTATGATATCGTTTAGGACCTTGAGCGTGGCTGAGGTGAACCCGTGACCAGCTCTGAAACCAGATTGCATAGCGGAGAAGGTACGGTGGGATTCGAAATGGTCGGTGATCTGTTTGTTAACTTGGCTTTCGAAGACCTTACAATGGCAGGGTAGACTTAGGTCTGTAGCAGTTTGGGTCTAGAGTGTCTCCCCATTTGAAGAGGGAGATGACCACAGCAGCTTTCCAATCTTTGGGAATCTCAGATGATACGAAAGAGAGGTTGAACAGTAATAGGGGTTGCAACAATTTCGGCAGATCATTTTAGAAAGAGAGGGTCCAGATTGTCTAGCCCGGCTGATTTGTAGGGGTCCAGATTTTGCAGTTCTTTCAGAACATCAGCTATCTGGATTTGGGTGAAGGAGAAATGGGGGAGGCTTGGGCGTGTTGCTGTGGGGAGTGCAGGGCTGTTGACCGGGGTAGGGGTAGCCAGGTGGAAAGCATGCCCAGCTGTAGAAAAATGTTTATTGAAGGTCTCAATTATCGTGGATTTATCGGTGGTGACAGTGTTTCCTAGCCTCAGTGCAGTGGACAGCTGGGAGGAGGTGCTCTTATTCTCCATGGACTTTACAGTGTCCCAGAGTTTGTGCTTTTCTTTTTTTTTTTTTTTTTTTTGAGAGTGTGCTACTGGATGCAAATTTCTGTTTGAAAAAGCTAGCCTTAGCTTACCTAGCTGCCTGTGTATACTGGTTCCTAACTTCCCTGAAAAGTTACATATCACGAGGGCTATTCGATGCTAATGCAGTACGCCACAGGATGTTTTTGTGCTGGTCAAGGGCAGTCAGGTCTGGAGTGAACCAAGGGCTATATCTGTTCCTGGTTCCATTTTTTTAATTGGGCATGCTTATTTAAGATGGTGAGGAAGGCACTTTTAAAGAATACGGAGACTGACGGGATGAGGTCAATATCCTTCCAGGATACCTGGGCCAGGTCGATTAGAAAGGCTTGCTCGCTGAAGTCTTTTAGGGAGCATTTGACAGCGATGAGGGGTGGTCGTTTGACCGCAGACCCATTATGGATGAGGCAGTGATCGCTGATATCTTGGTTGAAGGCAGCAGAGGTGTATTTGGAGGACAAGTTGGTTAGGATGATATCTATGAGGGTGCCCGTGTTTAAGCATTTGGGGTTGTACCTGGTGGGTTCATTGATACTTTGTGTGAGATTGAGGGCATCAAGCTTAGATTGTAGGATGTCCGGGGTGTTAAGCATGTCCCAGTTTAGGTCACCTAGCAGCAAATTAACAAGGCACACCTGTTAATTGAAATGCATTCCAGGTGACTACCTCATGAAGCTGGTTGAGAGAATGCAAGAGTGTACACAGCTGTCATCAAGGCAAAGGGTGGCTACTTTGAAGAATCTCAAAAATAAACTATATTTGGACTTGTTTAACACTTTTGTGTTTACTACATGATTCCATATGTGTTATTTCATAGTTTTGATGTCTTCACTATTATTCTACAATGTAGAAAATAGTAAAAAATTAAGACAAACCCTTGAATGAGTAGGTGTGTCCAAACTTTTGACTGGTACTGTACATGCAAGCACAAGAAGAATCTACAAGCATGCATGAGCACACACGCGCACACACACACACACACACACACACACACACACACACACACACACACACACACACACACACACACACACACACACACACATATTATGGCCTCCTTAGGAATACGGAAACTTTTTTTTATTCTGGTAGAACACAACACTAACGGATGTCTCATTTCACATTTAATTAACCCTCTACTTTGGGCCAGATTCATGTATAAATCATAGAAATGTAATATTGATGTCTCTACTATTTAGCTTCTTGTCAGAGACGTGAAGAGCCGGGAATCTGACTGTCCATATCTTACATCTCTTCTCTACGGGACTAAGCCTCACTTCAGCTAAGAGCACGGAAATGTTATTTTCGGAGAATTGATGTCAATTCTGTTTCTGTCAGCTCTGCAAACTATCCTCCATGATGAGGTTGGTTTTCCCATGAAAACCAACCGCCCTATGACAGTTGGCATTCAAATTGGCATTATATTTACAATGGATTATATTGGAACTAGTGGCAGAATTCAACTATTCTAGCGTGTTGCGTGACAATAAAAGGTTTGCCACTGAAACATTGACTACTCTCCTTTCATTTGCCTTTGTTTTTCAATATCACACAACCCCAGGGGATAATTGTCTTTACAGAGTAGCGCTGAGCTCAGTGTCAATAACACACACTAATGAATGAATCATCTTATGGATGTAATATCCTTATCTGCTGTGTGGTGACTGAGCCCTCTGGCTTGTCTTGCATAATCAGCCTGCTGTCTTTCCCCGACAGTGTCGGTGGTTGAGGTGATATGTGTCTGTAGTCACAATCTGGCCCTGCTAGACGGGAAAGCATACGACTACTTCGTTACAGCAGGTAGCCTTGTGGTTAGAGTGTTGGGCCAATAACCAAAAGGTTGCTAGATTGAATCCCCGAGCTGACAAGGTAAAAATCATTCTGCCCCTGAACAAGGCAGTTAACCCACTGTTCCTATATCATTGAACATCATTGTAAATAAGCATGTGTTCTTAACTGACTTGCCTAGTTAAAAAAAGGTTAAATAAAAATAATTAAAATCACAAATGGGATTTCAACCACAAACCCTCATCTTTCACGTTAACCCTAACATTACCCCTAAACCATAGATTGAACAAATAGATAATTCTAACATTTACTGTCACTCTATTTCTCCACAGTATCTGACTTTAAAAAGTCAGGCCACCAACAAACACCCACAACTGCACTGTGAACAGCAGTAGGCCTCTACACTATTACTGCTTCCTCCAGTCCCCATTCTAGAGGGAAGACACTCAAAGGTCGTCCCTGACAGATGAGAAATCTGCTGAGTCTGCAATCTGGGCCTGAGTGGTGTGTTAATGCAGTGGTCTGTCTGGTCACTCTTTCACTCGCTCTCTCGCTCTGTGTACCAATGGATCTATCTATCCCACTTTCATTATTCTCTCTCCTTTATACCTCTGTCTTTTCTCCCCCTTTCCTTCCATCTGTCCCCGTGTCCATCTCATCCTCTCCTCCTCTACGTGAGTCTATTATTCATCTGTAAAGTGACAGTGGGCAGGCTTCTCCGTACCTCAAATAAGGAGATACATGCTGTTTCATTATTGATGCCAGAGCCACTGTTTGTTTGGTAAGGGCTGTGACACCGCAGAGAGAGAGAATGGAAGAAAGGAAGGCTGGTGGACGGACAGAAGAGGGACAGAGAGAGAGGGAGAGAACGAGAGGCGAAGGGACACAGGAGACAGAATGAAAGAAAGACAGAGACAGACACAGTACAGTATGTGTTTATCTCCTGTCTTTGGGGAAGACAGACAGACACAGTACAGTATGTGTTTATCTCCTGTCTTTGGGGAAGACAGACAGACACAGTACAGTATGTGTTTATCTCCTGTCTTTGGGGAAGACAGACAGACACAGTACAGTATGTGTTTATCTCCTGTCTTTGGGGAAGACAGACAGACACAGTACAGTATGTGTTTATCTCCTGTCTTTGGGGGAGACAGACAGACACAGTACAGTATGTGTTTATCTCCTGTCTTTGGGGAAGACAGACAGACACAGTACAGTATGTGTTTATCTCCTGTCTTTGGGGGAGACAGACAGACACAGTACAGTATGTGTTTATCTCCTGTCTTTGGGGAAGACAGACAGACACAGTACAGTATGTGTTTATCTCCTGTCTTTGGGGAAGACAGACAGACACAGTACAGTATGTGTTTATCTCCTGTCTTTGGGGAAGACAGACAGACACAGTACAGTATGTGTTTATCTCCTGTCTTTGGGGAAGACAGACAGACAGACACAGTACAGTATGTGTTTATCTCCTGTCTTTGGGGAACACAGACAGACACAGTACAGTATGTGTTTATCTCCTGTCTTTGGGGAAGACAGACACAGTACAGTATGTGTTAATCTCCTGTCTTTGGGGGAGACAGACAGACACAGTACAGTATGTGTTTATCTCCTGTCTTTGGGGAAGACAGACAGACACAGTACAGTATGTGTTTATCTCCTGTCTTTGGGGAAGACAGACAGACACAGTACAGTATGTGTTTATCTCCTGTCTTTGGGGAAGACAGACAGACACAGTACAGTATGTGTTTATCTCCTGTCTTTGGGGAAGACAGACAGACACAGTACAGTATGTGTTTATCTCCTGTCTTTGGGGAAGACAGACAGACACAGTACAGTATGTGTTTATCTCCTGTCTTTGGGGAAGACAGACAGACACAGTACAGTATGTGTTTATCTCCTGTCTTTGGGGAAGACAGACAGACACAGTACAGTATGTGTTTATCTCCTGTCTTTGGGGAAGACAGACAGACACAGTACAGTATGTGTTTATCTCCTGTCTTTGGGGAAGACAGACAGACACAGTACAGTATGTGTTTATCTCCTGTCTTTGGGGGAGACAGACAGACACAGTACAGTATGTGTTTATCTCCTGTCTTTGGGGAAGACAGACAGACACAGTACAGTATGTGATTATCTCCTGTCTTTGGGGAAGACAGACAGACACAGTACAGTATGTGATTATCTCCTGTCTTTGGGGAAGACAGACAGACACAGTACAGTATGTGATTATCTCCTGTCTTTGGGGAAGACAGACAGACACAGTACAGTATGTGTTTATCTCCTGTCTTTGGGGAAGACAGACACAGTACAGTATGTGTTAATCTCCTGTCTTTAGGGGAGACAGACAGACACAGTACAGTATGTGTTTATCTCCTCTCTTTGGGGAAGACAGACAGACACAGTACAGTATGTGTTTATCTCCTGTCTTTGGGGAAGACAGACAGACACAGTACAGTATGTGTTTATCTCCTGTCTTTGGGGAAGACAGACAGACACAGTACAGTATGTGTTTATCTCCTGTCTTTGGGGAAGACAGACAGACACAGTACAGTATGTGTTTATCTCCTGTCTTTGGGGAAGACAGACAGACACAGTACAGTATGTGTTTATCTCCTGTCTTTGGGGAAGACAGACAGACACAGTACAGTATGTGTTTATCTCCTGTCTTTGGGGAAGACAGACAGACACAGTACAGTATGTGTTTATCTCCTGTCTTTGGGGAAGACAGACAGACACAGTACAGTATGTGTTTATCTCCTGTCTTTGGGGGAGACAGACAGACACAGTACAGTATGTGTTTATCTCCTGTCTTTGGGGAAGACAGACAGACACAGTACAGTATGTGTTTATCTCCTGTCTTTGGGGAAGACAGACAGACACAGTACAGTATGTGTTTATCTCCTGTCTTTGGGGAAGACAGACAGACACAGTACAGTATGTGTTTATCTCCTGTCTTTGGGGAAGACAGACAGACACAGTACAGTATGTGTTTATCTCCTGTCTTTGGGGAAGACAGACAGACACAGTACAGTATGTGTTTATCTCCTGTCTTTGGGGAAGACAGACACAGTACAGTATGTGTTAATCTCCTGTCTTTGGGGGAGACAGACAGACACAGTACAGTATGTGTTTATCTCCTGTCTTTGGGGAAGACAGACAGACACAGTACAGTATGTGTTTATCTCCTGTCTTTGGGGAAGACAGACAGACACAGTACAGTATGTGTTTATCTCCTGTCTTTGGGGAAGACAGACAGACACAGTACAGTATGTGTTTATCTCCTGTCTTTGGGGAAGACAGACAGACACAGTACAGTATGTGTTTATCCCCTGTCTTTGGGGAAGACAGACAGACACAGTACAGTATGTGTTTATCTCCTGTCTTTGGGGAAGACAGACAGACACAGTACAGTATGTGTTTATCTCCTGTCTTTGGGGAAGACAGACAGACACAGTACAGTATGTGTTTATCTCCTGTCTTTGGGGAAGACAGACAGACACAGTACAGTATGTGTTTATCTCCTGTCTTTGGGGAAGACAGACAGACACAGTACAGTATGTGTTTATCTCCTGTCTTTGGGGAAGACAGACAGACACAGTACAGTATGTGTTTATCTCCTGTCTTTGGGGAAGACAGACAGACACAGTACAGTATGTGATTATCTCCTGTCTTTGGGGAAGACAGACAGACACAGTACAGTATGTGATTATCTCCTGTCTTTGGGGAAGACAGACAGACACAGTACAGTATGTGATTATCTCCTGTCTTTGGGGAAGACAGACAGACACAGTACAGTATGTGATTATCTCCTGTCTTTGGGGAAGACAGACAGACACAGTACTGTATGTGATTATCTCCTGTCTTTGGGGAAGACAGACACAGTACAGTATGTGTTAATCTCCTGTCTTTGGGGGAGACAGACAGACACAGTACAGTATGTGTTTATCTCCTGTCTTTGGGGAAGACAGACAGACACAGTACAGTATGTGTTTATCTCCTGTCTTTGGGGAAGACAGACAGACACAGTACAGTATGTGTTTATCTCCTGTCTTTGGGGAAGACAGACAGACACAGTACAGTATGTGTTTATCTCCTGTCTTTGGGGAAGACAGACAGACACAGTACAGTATGTGTTTATCTCCTGTCTTTGGGGAAGACAGACAGACACAGTACAGTATGTGTTAATCTCCTGTCTTTGGGGGAGACAGACAGACACAGTACAGTATGTGTTTATCTCCTGTCTTTGGGGAAGACAGACAGACACAGTACAGTATGTGTTTATCTCCTGTCTTTGGGGAAGACAGACAGACACAGTACAGTATGTGTTTATCTCCTGTCTTTGGGGAAGACAGACAGACACAGTACAGTATGTGTTTATCTCCTGTCTTTGGGGAAGACAGACAGACACAGTACAGTATGTGTTTATCTCCTGTCTTTGGGGAAGACAGACAGACACAGTACAGTATGTGTTTATCTCCTGTCTTTGGGGAAGACAGACAGACACAGTACAGTATGTGTTTATCTCCTGTCTTTGGGGAAGACAGACAGACACAGTGCAGTATGTGTTTATCTCCTGTCTTTGGGGGAGACAGACAGACACAGTACAGTATGTGTTTATCTCCTGTCTTTGGGGAAGACAGACAGACACAATACAGTATGTGTTTATCTCCTGTCTTTGGGGAAGACAGACAGACACAGTACAGTATGTGTTTATCTCCTGTCTTTGGGGGAGACAGACAGACACAGTACAGTATGTGTTTATCTCCTGTCTTTGGGGAAGACAGACAGACACAGTACAGTATGTGTTTATCTCCTGTCTTTGGGGGAGACAGACAGACACAGTACAGTATGTGTTTATCTCCTGTCTTTGGGGGAGACAGACAGACACAGTACAGTATGTGTTTATCTCCTGTCTTTGGGGGAGACAGACAGACACAGTACAGTATGTGTTTATCTCCTGTCTTTGGGGGAGACAGACAGACACAGTACAGTATGTGTTTATCTCCTGTCTTTGGGGGAGACAGACAGACACAGTACAGTATGTGTTTATCTCCTGTCTTTGGGGAAGACAGACAGACACAGTACAGTATGTGTTTATCTCCTGTCTTTGGGGGAGACAGACAGACACAGTACAGTATGTGTTTATCTCCTGTCTTTGGGGGAGACAGACAGACACAGTACAGTATGTGTTTATCTCCTGTCTTTGGGGGAGACAGACAGACACAGTACAGTATGTGTTTATCTCCTGTCTTTGGGGAAGACAGACAGACACAGTACAGTATGTGTTTATCTCCTGTCTTTGGGGAAGACAGACAGACACAGTACAGTATGTGTTTATCTCCTGTCTTTGGGGAAGACAGACAGACACAGTACAGTATGTGTTTATCTCCTGTCTTTGGGGAAGACAGACAGACACAGTGCAGTATGTGTTTATCTCCTGTCTTTGGGGGAGACAGACAGACACAGTACAGTATGTGTTTATCTCCTGTCTTTGGGGAAGACAGACAGACACAGTACAGTATGTGTTTATCTCCTGTCTTTGGGGGAGACAGACAGACACAGTACAGTATGTGTTTATCTCCTGTCTTTGGGGGAGACAGACAGACACAGTACAGTATGTGTTTATCTCCTGTCTTTGGGGAAGACAGACAGACACAGTACAGTATGTGTTTATCTCCTGTCTTTGGGGGAGACAGACAGACACAGTACAGTATGTGTTTATCTCCTGTCTTTGGGGGAGACAGACAGACACAGTACAGTATGTGTTTATCTCCTGTCTTTGGGGGAGACAGACACACACAGTACATTATGTGTTTATCTCCTGTCTTTGGGGAAGACAGACAGACACAGTACAGTATGTGTTTATCTCCTGTCTTTGGGGAAGACAGACAGACACAGTACAGTATGTGTTTATCTCCTGTCTTTGGGGAAGACAGACAGACACAGTACAGTATGTGTTTATCTCCTGTCTTTGGGGAAGACAGACAGACACAGTACAGTATGTGTTTATCTCCTGTCTTTGGGGAAGACAGACAGACAGACAGACACAGGTAGAGAGAGAGAACTAAAGTGTTGTTCTCCCCTTCTCTAATCCTTACGTCTCTCTCTTCTTTTCTCTCTCTCTTGTGGTGTTAATATGCACTCCTCTCTCTGCTGGAGTGTAAAGGTGACTCGCATTAGTTTCTGTCCCACTGTCACTGGTGTGTTCACTTTAGTTGAGTGGCCTTGCCTGCTCTCTCTCTTTTTCCCTCCATCCCCCTTCCTTTCTATGTAGCTACAGTTGTTAATGCATACACTGCCACCCACTGTGAGTAGTGTCTAGTACTGTACATATTAGTCATATCTAAAAGGAGACGTAGGCTGCCTTGACACTTTCCAGGCAGTAGAGTCAGTTAGCACTCTACCAACCTCTTCCCTGTTAATATTGATGGAGAACAAAGGTGTGTGTGTCATGCTTTAGCAGCTCTCTGCGATGGGCCCAAACACACCTACAAAACACACACAGTCACACACACTGAAGGTAGGGCACACAAACATGGTTTAGCACCTCTCTGTGATGGGCCCAAACACACCTACAAAACACACACACACTGAAGGTAAGGCACACAAACATTGTGGCACAGACACTCCAACATACACACTTATAGACAAACACAGAAACACTCCATCCATCCACCCATCTCCACCCTATCTCTTAATACGCTCCAGACGCTGCATCCATCCACCCATCTCCACCCTATCTCTTAATACGCTCCCGACGCTGCATCCATCCACCCATCTCCACCCTATCTCTTAATACGCTCCAGACGCTGCATCCATCCACCCATCTCCACCCTATCTCTTAATACGCTCCAGACGCTGCATCCATCCACCCATCTCCACCCTATCTCTCAATACGCTCCCGACGCTGCATCCATCCACCCATCTCCACCCTATCTCTTAATACGCTCCCGACGCTGCATCCATCCACCCATCTCCACCCTATCTCTTAATACGCTCCCGACGCTGCATCCATCCACCCATCTCCACCCTATCTCTTAATACGCTCCAGACGCTGCATCCATCCACCCATCTCCACCCTATCTCTTAATACGCTCCAGACGCTGCATCCATCCACCCATCTCCACCCTATCTCTTAATACGCTCCCGACGCTGCATCCATCCACCCATCTCCACCCTATCTCTTAATACGCTCCAGACGCTGCATCCATCCACCCATCTCCACCCTATCTCTTAATACGCTCCCGACGCTGCATCCATCCACCCATCTCCACCCTATCTCTCAATACGCTCCAGACGCTGCATCCATCCACCCATCTCCACCCTATCTCTCAATACGCTCCCGACGCTGCATCCATCCACCCATCTCCACCCTATCTCTCAATACGCTCCAGACGCTGCATCCATCCACCCATCTCCACCCTATCTCTTAATACGCTCCAGACGCTGCATCCATCCACCCATCTCCACCCTATCTCTTAATACGCTCCAGACGCTGCATCCATCCACCCATCTCCACCCTATCTCTTAATACGCTCCAGACGCTGCATCCATCCACCCATCTCCACCCTATCTCTTAATACGCTCCAGACGCTGCATCCATCCACCCATCTCCACCCTATCTCTTAATACGCTCCAGACGCTGCATCCATCCACCCATCTCCACCCTATCTCTTAATACGCTCCAGACGCTGCATCCATCCACCCATCTCCACCCTATCTCTTAATACGCTCCAGACGCTGCATCCATCCACAGACAGTCAGTCAAGGACAGATTCTACTACCCTCCATCATTACATACAACCACAGAGAGAGAGAGACACAGGGAAAGAGTGGAGGGAAGGATGGAGGGAGGGAGAGGAGGAATGAGGAAAAGGGGGGATTAACACAATTCCAGAAATAAGCTCACGCACGTCAAAGGGAGTTATCAAAACTTCACTGTTGGTTACAAAGAGGACAAGTGCTGATGGAGGGAGCAGCGGTTAACCCATCACACCCCACGCCTTGTTACAGTCTACATAGCTTAACCTAGCAATGAAGCAAGAAGTAAGTCACTGAACAGGCACCAGCAAGATACAGGAAGAAAGACAGTTGCAATTTGGTGAAGATATGAGCAAGTTATTTCCCCCTGCTAATACCCTGTCTGTTTTTACTGCCTCTCTATATCTCGTTTCTGACATTTTGGGCATTACCTTCCCATGATGCTCTAAAAGCTACCTCTCATTTGGCACAGTATTGGGCAACTCCATTAACCATGTTTTCCTTTTCAGCAGAAATGTAGCAGTAGGCCTATCCCTAAACCACTCAGTAATGAATGAACTGTTATTTTGGTCCCGTGTGGCTCAGTTGGTAGAGCATGGCGCTTGCAACGCCAGGGTTGTGGGTTCAATTCCCACGGGGGGACCAGGGTTCAATTCCCACGGGGGGGACCAGGATGAATATGTATGAACTTTCCAATTTGTAAGTCGCTCTGGATAAGAGCGTCTGCTAAATGACTTAAATGTAAATGTCAATTTTGCCGTTCTGTGGCCCTGTCTCTCTTTCCAGTTTCAGACTAATATTATTGGGCTATTTGGCACGTTATCCAGCTAGCTTGATTTCAGGGCTAACTTCATTCACCATTTGTTCCTCCTCTTACTCAAAAAGCAGGCCTAGGCCTAACCATTCCATTAACAAACTGTTACTCTCCCTCTCTCACCCTTTCTCTCCCTTTTCTGCCACAATCGTGTTTGGCTCATTATGAGGCTATCTTGGTAGAGGGCTAATTTGGGCGGCAGGTGGCCTCGAGGTTGAGCGTTGGGCCGGTAACCGAAAGGTTGCTGCTTTGAATACCGGAGCCGACAAGTTGAAAAAAGAAAGTCTGGCTGTGGTCTTGAGCAAGGCATTTAACCCTAATTGCTCCAGGGGCGCTATTTAATGGTGACCCTGGCCATGAGCCCACTCCCCACGTGTGTCTCAGGGGGAGTTGGGATATGGTGACCCTGGCTGTGACCCCACTCCCCACGTGTGTCTCAGGGGGAGTTGGGATATGGTGACCCTGGCTGTGACCCCACTCCCCACGTGTGTCTCAGGGGGAGTTGGATATGGTGACCCTGGCCGTGACCCCACGCCCCACATGTGTCTCAGGGGGAGTTGGGATATGGTGACCCTGGCCGTGACCCCACTCCCTGCGGGTGTCTCAGGGGGAGTTGGGATATGGTGACCCTGGCCGTGACCCCACGCCCCACGTGTGTCTCAGGGGGAGTTGGGATATGGTGACCCTGGCTGTGACCCCACTCCCTGCGGGTGTCTCAGGGGGAGTTGGATATGGTGACCCCGGCCGTGACCCCACTCCCTGCGGGTGTCTCAGGGGGAGTTGGATATGATGACCCTGGCCGTGACCTCATTCCCCACGAGTGTCTCAGGGGGAGTTGGGATATGAAGAAACACATTTCCATTACACACATGTGTGTAACAGGACAAATATAAGCAACCCCAAATTATTATTATTATTCAGTTTAAAAAATGTTGTTCTCCTCGACAGATAAGTTAACTCTTCTGTGCCAGACAGTGAGTGGTCTTTGGTCTCTGTCGCCTCGGGGTTCATGGCTCTTGAATCACAGAAGTGACGCATGACTCAGCCATGGATAAACCAGACACGACCACGGAGATAATCCTCACATCACGCAAGGGGAGACAGGGGAAATAAGCCTGAGAATAAATGTGAGAAAAATATACAATGTAACCCCCCCCCCCAAAAAAAATGTCCCAACAAAAACAAAGCCCTGGCTCACCTAGGGGTCGTAGTGTTGTGGTGTCGTTGAGGGGTCCTCCTCTCGCCTCACACGAAGCCATTTCAACCTCCATATGCGCACGCATGCAGGCGGCCAGGCCTCAAGGACATAGCGAGCTTTAGCAGGAGAGCTGCTCTTTTAAAGCGGTTCCACGGTCCCAAGACTCCCGCTGAGAGACTCGCGCTCCGTTTTAATACTTTTTCTTTTATTTCTTACACCCTGAAAGAACAGCTTATCACACCAGAGATAAGGCCAATTATCTGCTCAATTAATGCCAGAACCTGTTACCAGCACTGGGCAAATGACCTCAGATTCGGATTCAGAACACTTGAATGTCCTCAGAGAGGCAATTCATTTTCCAGCAGTCATAGAACTTATCACATATAAAAAATGTAAATGAAAAAACAACCACAAATAGCAAAGGATATTTCCAAGACAGTAGGCAGGGTAAGTGAATTTCATAGTCATAGCGCAAGTGCTAAGTGTAATTAGTCCAACATTTTGTTAAATTGCAGAATTGCATTCGGAATAAAAGAGTACTTGGCCATATTTAATTTATTTAAATAAAAATAGTTTTGGGCCAATAACCGAAATGTTGCTGGTTCAAATCCCTGAGCCGACTAGGTGAATAAAAAACAAACATCTGCTGATGTGCCCTTGAGCAAGGCACGTAACCCTACTTGCTCTGGATAATAGTGTCTGCTAAATTACTAAAATGTAAAAATGTAGTCTGTACCTGCGGCCAGAGGGAAGGGGTGGACTGGGTGGAATGAGTCAACCTCTATCTTATTTGCGTACCGGAGGGCTCTGCCCAGGTAGAGAGATGGAGGGCTCTGCCCAGGTAGAGAGATGGAGGGCTCTGCCCAGGTAGAGAGATGGAGGGCTCTGCCCAGGTAGAGAGATGGAGGGCTCTGCCCAGGTAGAGAGATGGAGGGCTCTGCCCAGGTAGAGAGACGGAGGGCTCTGCCCAGGTAGAGAGACGGAGGGCTCTGCCCAGGTAGAGAGACGGAGGGCTCTGCCCAGGTAGAGAGACGGAGGGCTCTGCCCAGGTAGAGAGACGGAGGGCTCTGCCCAGGTAGAGAGACGGAGGGCTCTGCCCAGGTAGAGAGACGGAGGGCTCTGCCCAGGTAGAGAGACGGAGGGCTCTGCCCAGGTAGAGAGACGGAGGGCTCTGCCCAGGTAGAGAGACGGAGGGCTCTGCCCAGGTAGAGAGACGGAGGGCTCTGCCCAGGTAGAGAGACGGAGGGCTCTGCCCAGGTAGAGAGACGGAGGGCTCTGCCCAGGTAGAGAGACGGAGGGCTCTGCCCAGGTAGAGAGATGGAGGGCTCTGCCCAGGTAGAGAGATGGAGGGCTCTGCCCAGGTAGAGAGATGGAGGGCTCTGCCCAGGTAGAGAGATGGAGGGCTCTGCCCAGGTAGAGAGACGGAGGGCTCTGCCCAGGTAGAGAGATGGAGGGCTCTGCCCAGGTAGAGAGATGGAGGGCTCTGCCCAGGTAGAGAGACGGAGGGCTCTGCCCAGGTAGAGAGACGGAGGGCTCTGCCCAGGTAGAGAGACGGAGGGCTCTGCCCAGGTAGAGAGACGGAGGGCTCTGCCCAGGTAGAGAGACGGAGGGCTCTGCCCAGGTAGAGAGATGACAGTTTGCTGTTGCTGCCCCATGATTTTTCCACAAGTCCTGACTATTTTGTACAACCTATTTTTCTGTGCACCTTTGATATTCCCAAACCAGCAGGTCAAGCAGTAGGACAGAATGCTCTCAATGAACGATTTATAAAAGAGAACCATGATGGCGAGATCAACATTCAAAAAGTGCAGGTTCTGGTGAGACTGACATAATTATTATCTCTAGCCCACACAGCTAGATGAGAGGCCCATCTTAGCCTGATAGCCTGTTATAAACAAGAAACAAATGGATATTAGGCCTAGTCTGCTGTTGGGCATGTAACACTAAAGTCTGCTATTTTAAAAGTCAGGCTGAACTGAAAATATGAATCATATCCTATAGATACTGGTCATCGTTATCAGTGCCAATCATGTTATAGCCCTTTCCTGCAGTCAAATGACCAAATCGCCCTCTAGTGGCCTCATGGGTGGAATGTTGTTAATATTTTTCATAATTTCATAATGAATCTACAATATAAAAA